>NC_090439.1:225128308-225272709 GCF_031143425.1 Pleurodeles waltl
GTGGGTAGGCCTAGCTCCCGTGACAGGAAATGCCCCAAAACACAACGTGGACACATCAAATTTTCCCAAATAAAACATTGCTGTTTTTTGCAAAGTGCCTAGCTGTGGATTTTGGTCTCTTGCTCAGCCAACACCTAGGGAAACCTACCAAACCTGTGCATTTTTTAAATCTAGACACCTAGGGGAATCCAGGATGGAGTGACTTGGGGGCTCTGACGAGGTTCTGCTACCCAGAATCCTTTGCAAACCTAAAAATGTGTCCACAAAAACACTTTTTCCTCACATTTTGGTGACAGAAAGTTCTGGAATCTGAGAAGGACCACAAATTTCCTTCCACCCAGAGTTACCCCAAGTCTCCCAATAAAAACGGTACCTCACTTGTGTGGGTAGGCCTAGCGCCCGCCGCAGGAAATGCCCAAAAACCCAACGTGGACACATCACATTTTCCCAAGGAAAACAGAGGTGTTTTTTTGCAAGGTGCCTAGCTGTGGATTTTGGCCTCTACCTCAGCTGACACCTAGGGAAACCTACCAAACCTTGGCATTTTTTAAAACTAGACACCTAAGGGAGTCCAAAATTGGTTGACTTGTGGGGCTCTCACCAGGTTCTGTTAACCATAATCCTTTGCAAACCTCAAAATTTGGCCAAAAAAATACTTTTTCCTCACATTTGGGTTGCAGAAAGTTCTGGAATCTGAGAGGAGCCACAAATTTCCTTCCACCCAGAGTTCCCCCAAGTCTCCCAATAAAAATCGTACCTCACTTGTGTCGGTAGGCTTAGTGCCCGCAACAGAACATGCCCCAAAACACAACGTGGACACGTCACATTTTCCCAAAGAAAACAGAGATGTTTTTTGCAAAGTGCCTAGCTGTGGATTTTGGCCTCTTGTCCAGCCGACACCTAGGGAAACCTACAAACCTGTGCATTTTTTAAAACTAGACAACTAGGGGAATCCAGGATGGAGTGACTTGTGGGGCTCTCACCAGGTTCTGCTACCTAGAATCCTTTGCATACCTAGCAATTTGGCAACAAAAACCCCTTTTCCTCACATTTGGGTGACAGAAAGTTCTGGAATCTGAGAGGAGCCACAAATTTCTTTCCACCCAGCGTTCCCCTAAGCCTCCCAATAAAAATGGTACCTCACTTGTGTGGGTAGGCCTAGCGCCCAGGACACAAAATGCCGCAAAACACAACGTGGACACATCACATTTTCCCAAGGAAAACAGCTGTTTTTTGCAAAATGCCTAGCTGTGGATTTTGGCCTCTAGCTCAGCCGACCCCTAGGGAAACCTACCAAACCTGTGCATTTTTGACAGCTCTGTTTTCCTTGGGAAAATGTGATGTGTCCACGTTGTGTTTTGGGGCAGTTCCTGTCATGGGCGCTAGGCCTACCCACACAAGTGAGGTACCATTTTTATTGGGAGACTTGGGGGAACAATGGGTGGAACGAAATTTGTGGCTCCTCTCAGATTTCAGAACTTTCTGTCACCGAAATCTGAGGAGAAAGTGTTTTTTTGGCCAAAGTTTGAGGTTTGCAAAGGATTATGGTTAACAGAACCTGGTGAGAGCCCCACAAGTCAACCCATTTTGGACTCCCCTAGGTGTCTAGTTTTAAAAAATGGACAGGTTTGGTAGGTTTCCCTAGGTGGCGGATGAGCTAGAGGCCAAAATCCACAGCTAGGCACCTTGCAAAAAACCGCTTTGTTTTCTTTGGGAAAATTTGATGTGTCCACGTTCTGTTTTGGGGCATTTCCAGTTGTGGGCGCTAGGCCTACCCACACAAGTGAGGTACCATTTTTATTGGGAGGTTTGGGGGAATGCTGGGTGGAAGGAAATTTGTGGCTCTTCTCAGATTCCAGAACTTTCTGTCCCCGAAATGTGAGGAAAAAGTGTTTTTTTGACCACATTTTGAGGTTTGCACAGGATTATGGTTAACAGAACCCGGTGAGAGCCCCACAAGTCAACCCATATTGGACTCCCCTAGGTCTCTATTTTAAAAAAATGTACAGGTTTGGTAGGTTTCCTTAGGTGTCGGCTGAGCTGGAGGCCAAAATCCACAGCTAGGCACTTTGCAAAAAAGTGGCTCCTCTCAGATTCCAGAACTTTCAGTCACCCAAATGTGAGGAAAAGGTTTTTTTGTGGCCAAATTGCTAGGTTTGCAAAGGATTCTGGGTAGCAGAACCTGGTGAGAGCCCCACAAGTCACTTCATCCTGGATTCCCCTAGTTGTCTAGTTTTAAAAAATGCAGAGGTTTGTAGGTTTCCCTAGGTGTCGGCTGAGCTAGAGTCCAAAATCCACAGCTAGGCAGTTTGGAAAAAACAGCTCTGTTTTCTTTGGGAAAATGTGACGTGTCCACGTTGTGTTTTGGGGCATGTTCTGTTGCGGGCACTAAGCCTACCGACACAAGTGAGGTACCATATTTATTGTGAGACTTGGGGGAACGCTTGGTGGAAAGAAATATGTGGCTCTTCTCAGATTCCAGAACTTTCTGTCACCGAAATGTGAGGAAAAAGTGTTTTTTTGGCCAAAGTTTGAGGTTTGCAAAGGATTATGGTTAACAGAACCTGCTAAGAGGCCCACAAGTCAACCCATGTTGGACTCCCCTAGGTGTCTAGTTTAAAAAAATGGACAGGTTTGGTAGGTTTTCCTAGGTGTCGGCTGAGCTAGAGCCCAAAATACACAGCTAGGCACTTTGCAAAAAACAGCAATGTTTTCTTTGGGAAAATTTGATTTGTCTACGTAGTGTTTTGGGGCATTTCCTGTTGCGGGCGCTAGGCCTACCCACACATTTGAGGTACCATTTTTATTGGGAGACATGGGGGAACGCTGGGTGGAAGGAAATTTGTGGCTCCTCTCCGATTCCAGAACTTTCTTTCACCAAAATGTGAGGAAAAAGTGTTTTTGCGCCAAATTTTGAGGTTTGCAAAGGATTATGGTTAACAGAACCTGGTGAGAGCCCCACAAGTCAACCCATTTTGCACTCCCCTAGGTGTCTAGTTTTAAAAAATGTAAAGGTTTGGTTGGTTTCCCTAGGTGTCAGCTGAGCTAGAGGCCAAAATTCACAGATAGACACTTTGCAAAAAACATGTGTTTTTTATTTGGGAAAATGTGACTTGTCCACGTTGTGTTTTGGGGCATATCCTATTGCAGGCGCTAGGCCTACCCACACAAGTTAGGTACCATTTTTATTGGGAGACTTGGGGGAACGTGGGGTGGAAGGAAATTTGTGGCTCCTCTCAGATTGCAGAAGTTTCTGTCACCAAAATGTGAGGAAAAGGTGTTTTTTTGGCCGAATTTTGAGATTTGCAAAGGATTCCGGTTAACAGAACCTGGTGAGAGCCCCACAAGTCACACTTTCTTGGATTTCCCTAGGTGTCTAGTTTTAAAAAATGCACAGGTTTGGTGGGTTTCCCTAGGTGTCGGCTGAGCTAGGGGGCAAAATACACAGCTAAGCACTTTGCAAAAAACAGCTCTGTTTTCTTTGGGAAAATGTGATGTGTCCACGTTGTGTTTTGGGGCAGTTCCTGTCACGGGCGCTAGGCCTACCCACACAAGTGAGGCACCATTTTTATTGGGATACTTGGGGGAGCGTTGGGTGGAAGGAAATTTGTGGCTCCTCTCAAATTGCAGAAGTTTCTGTCTCCCAAATGTGAGGAAAATGGGTTTTTGTGGTCAAATTGCTAGGTTTTCAAAGGATTCTGGGTAGCAGAACTTGGTGAGAGCCCCACAAGTCACTCCACCCTGCATTCCCCTAATTGTCTAGTTTTAAAAAATGCACAGGTTTGTCAGTTTCCCTAGGTGACGGCTGGACAAGAGGCCAAAATCCAGAGCTAGGCACTTTGCAAAAAACAGCAATGTTTTCTTTGGGAAAATGTGATGTGTCCACGTTGTGTTTTGGGGTATTTCCTGTCACGGGCGCTAGGCCTACCCACACAAGTGAGGTACCATTTTTATTGTGAGACTTGGGGGAACGCTGGGTGGAAGGAAATTTGTGACTCTTCTCAGATTCCAGAACTTTCTGTCACCGAAATTTGAGGAAAAAGTGTTTATTTTACCACATTTTTGAGGTTTGCACAGGATTATGGTTAACAGAACCTGGTGTGAGCCCCACAAGTCAACCCATATTGGACTCCCCTAGGTTCTAGTTTTCAAAAATGCACAGGATTGGAAGGTTTCCTTAGTTGTCGGCTGAGCTAGAGGCCAAAATCCACAGCTAGGCACTTTGCAAAAAACAGCTCTGTTTTCTTTGGGAAAATGTGATGTGTCCACGTTGTGAATTGGGGCATTTTGTGTCCTGGGCGCTAGGCCTACCCACACAAGTGAGGTACCATTTTTATTGGGAGACTTGGGGGAACACTGGGTGGAAGGAATTTGTGGCTCCTCTCAGATTCCAGAACTTTCTGTCACCGAAATCTGAGGAGAAAGTGTTTTTTGGCCACAGTTTGAGGTTTGCAAAGGATTATGGTTAACAGAACCTGGTGAGAGCCCCACAAGTCAACCCATTTTGGACTCCCCTGGGTGTCTAGTATTAAAAAATGGAAAGGTTTGGTAGGTTTCCCTAGGTGTCAGCTGAGCTGGAAGCCAAAATCCACAGCTAGGCACCTTGCAAAAAAAACGCTCTGCTTTTTTTGGGAAAATGTGATGTGTCCACATTGTGTTTTGGGGAATTTCCAGTTGTGGGCGCTAGGCCTACCCACACAAGTGAGGTACCATTTTTATTGGGAGGCTTGGGGGAACGGTGGGTGGAAGAAAATTTGTGGCTCCTCTCAGATTCCAGAACTTTCAGTCACCCAAATTTGAGGAAAAGGGGTTTTTGTGGCCAAATTGCTAGGTTTGCAAAGGATTCTGGTTAGCAGAACTTGGTGAGAGCCCCACAAGTCACTCCACCCTGCATTCCCCTAATTGTCTAGTTCTAAAAAATGCACAGGTTTGTCGGTTTCCCTAGGTGTCGGCTGAGCTAGGGGGCAAAATACACAGCTAGGCACTTTGTAAGAAACAGCTCTGTTTTCTTTGGGAAAATTGGATGTGTCCACGTTCTGTTTTGGGGCATTTCCAGTTGTGGGCGCTAGGCCTACCCACACAAGTGAGGTAACATTTTTATTGGGAGGCTTGGCGGAACGCTGGGTGGAAGGAAATTTGTAGCTCCTCTCAGATTCCAGAACTTTCTGTCTCTCAAATGTGAGGAAAAAGGGTTTTTGTGGTCAAATTGCTAGGTTTGCAAAGGATTCTGGGTAGCAGAACTTGGTGAGAGCCCCACAAGTCACTCCACCCTGCATTCCCCTAATTGTCTAGTTTTCAAAAATGCACAGGTTTGTCGGTTTCCCTAGGTGTCGGCTGGACAAGAGGCCAAAATCCACAGCTAGGCACTTTGCAAAAAACAGCAATGTTTTCTTTGGGAAAATGTGATGTGTCCACGTTGTGTTTTGGGGTATTTCCTGTCACGGGCGCTAGTCCTACCCACACAAGTGAGGTACCATTTTTATTGTGAGACTTGGGGGAACGCTGGGTGGAAGGAAATTTGTGACTCTTCTCAGATTCCAGAACTTTCTGTCACCGAAATTTGAGGAAAAAGTGTTTATTTTACCACATTTTGAGGTTTGCACAGGATTATGGTTAACAGAACCTGGTGAGAGCCCCACAAGTCAACCCATATTGGACTCCCCTAGGTTCTAGTTTTCAAAAATGCACAGGATTGGTAGGTTTCCTTAGGTGTCGGCTGAGCTAGAGGCCAAAATCCACAGCTAGGCACTTTGCAAAAAACAGCAATGTTTTCTTTGGGAAAATGTGATGTGTCCACGTTGTGTTTTGGGGTATTTCCTGTCACGGGCGCTAGGCCTACCCACACAAGTGAGGTACCATTTTTATTGGGAGACTTGGGGGAACACTGGATGGAAGGAATTTGTGGCTCCTCTCAGATTCCAGAACTTTCTGTCACCGAAATCTGAGGAGAAAGTGTTTTTTGGCCACAGTTTGAGGTTTGCAAAGGATTATGGTTAACAGAACCTGGTGAGAGCCCCACAAGTCAACCCATTTTGGACTCCCCTGGGTGTCTAGTATTAAAAAATGGAAAGGTTTGGTAGGTTTCTCTAGGTGTCAGCTGAGCTGGAAGCCAAAATCCACAGCTAGGCACCTTGCAAAAAAACGCTCTGCTTTTTTTGGGAAAATGTGATGTGTCCACATTGTGTTTTGGGGAATTTCCAGTTGTAGTCGCTAGGCCTACCCATACAAGTGAGGTACCATTTTTATTGGGAGGCTTGGGGGAACGGTGGGTGGAAGAAAATTTGTGGCTCCTCTCAGATTCCAGAACTTTCAGTCACCCAAATATGAGGAAAAGGGTTTTTTGTGGCCAAATTGCTAGGTTTGCAAAGGATTCTGGGTAGCAGAACCTGGTGAGAGCCCCACAAGTCACTTTATCCTGGATTCTCCTAGTTGACTAGTTTTAAAAAATGCAGAGGTTTGTAGGTTTCCCTAGGTGTCGGCTGAGCTAGAGGCCAAAATCCACAGCTAGGCACTTTGCAAAAAACAGCTCTGTTTTCTTTGGGAAAATGTGACGTGTCCACGTTGTGTTTTGGGGCATGTTCTGTTGCGGGCACTAAGCCGACCGACCCAAGTGAGGTACCATATTTATTGTGAGACTTGGGGGAACGCTGGGTGGAAAGAAATATGTGGCTCTTCTCAGATTCCAGAACTTTCTGTCACCGAAATGTGAGGAAAAAGTGTTTTTTTGGCCAAAGTTTGAGGTTTGCAAAGGATTATGGTTAACAGAACCTGCTGAGAGGCCCACAAGTCAACCCGTTTTGGACTCCCCTAGGTGTCTAATTTAAGAAAATGGACAGGTTTGGTAGGTTTTCTTAGGTGTCGGCTGAGCTAGAGCCCAAAATACACAGCTAGGCACTTTGCAAAAAACAGCAATGTTTTCCTTGGGAAAATTTGATTTGTCCACGTAGTGTTTTGGGGCATTTCCTGTTGCGGGCGCTAGGCCTACCCACACATTTGAGGTACCATTTTTATTGGGAGACATGGGGGAACGCTGGGTGGAAGGACATTTGTGGTTCCTCTCCGATTCCAGAACTTTCTTTCACCAAAATGTTAGGAAAAAGTGTTTTTGGGCTAAATTTTGAGGTTTGCAAAGGATTATGGTTAACAGAACCTGGTGAGAGCCCCACAAGTCAACCCATTTTGCACTCCCCTAGGTGTCTAGTTTTAAAAAATGCAAAGGTTTGGTAGGTTTCCCTAGGTGTCGGCTGAGCTAGAGGCCAAAATTCACAGATAGACACTTTGCAAAAAACAGCTGTTTTCTTTGGGAAAATGTGACGTGTCCACGTTGTGTTTTGGGGCATATCCTATTGCAGGCGCTAGGCCTACCCACACAAGTTAGGTACAATTTTTATGGGGAGACTTGGGGGAACGTGGGGTGGAAGGAAATTTGTGGCTCCTCTCAGATTGCAGAAGTTTCTGTCACCATAAATGTGAGGAAAAGGTGTTTTTTTGGCCGAATTTTGAGATTTGCAAAGGATTCCGGTTAACAGAACCTGGTGAGAGCCCCACAAGTCACACTTTCTTGGATGTCCCTAGGTGTCTAGTTTTAAAAAATGCACAGGTTTGGTGGGTTTCCCTAGGTGTCGGCTGAGCTAGAGGGCAAAATACACAGCTAGGCACTTTGCAAAAAACAGCTCTGTTTTCTTTGGGAAAATGTGATGTGTCCACGTTGTGTTTTGGGGCAGTTCCTGTCACGGGCGCTAGGCCTACCCACACAAGTGAGGTACCATTTTTATTGGGATACTTGGGGGAGCGTGAAGTGGAAGGAAATTTGTGGCTTCTCTCAGATTGCAGAAGTTTCTTTCACCAAAATGTGAGTAAAGGGTGTTTTTGGGCCAAATGTTGAGGTTTGCAAGGGATTCCGGGTAACAGAACCTGGTGACAACCCCACACGTCACCCCTTCTTGGATTTCCCTAGGTGTCTAGTTTTAAAAAATGTGTAGGGTTGGTAGGTTTCCCTAAGTGCTGGCTGAGCTAGAGGCCAAAATTCACAGCTAGGCACTTTGCAAAAAGCAGCTGTTTTCATTGGGAAAATGTGATGTGTCCACGTTGTGTTTTGGGGCATTTCCTATCGCAGACGCTAGGCCTACCCACACAAGTGAGGTACCATTTTTATTGGGAGACTTGGGGGAACGTGGGTTGGAAGGAAATTTGTGGCTCCTCTCAGATTCCAGAACTTTCTGTCACCAAAATGTGAGTGAAAGGTGTTTTTGGGCCAAATGTTGAGGTTTACAAGGGATTCCGGTTAACAGAACCTGGTAACAACCCCACAAGTCACCCCTTCTTGGATTTCCCTAGGTGTCTAGTTTTCAAAAATGTGTAGGGTTGGTAGGTTTCCCTAGGTGCTGACTGAGCTAGAGGCCAAAATCAACAGCTAGCCACTTTAAAAAAAGAGCTCTGTTTTCTTTGAGAGAATGTGATGTGTCCACGTTGTGTTTTGGGGCATTTCCTGTTGCGGGCGCTAGGCCTACCCACACAGGTGAGGTACCATTTTTATTGGGAGACTTGGGGGAACGCTGCGTGAGAGGAAATTGGTGGCTCCTCTCAGATTCCAGACCTTTCTGTCACCAAAATATGATTAGAAAGTGTTTTTTGGCCAACTTTTGAGGTTTGCAAAGGATTATGGTTAACAGAACCTGGTGAGAGCCCCACAAGTCAACCCATTTTGGACTCCCCTGGGTGTCTAGTATTAAAAAATGGAAAGGTTTGGTAGGTTTCCCTAGGTGTCAGCTGAGCTGGAAGCCAAAATCTACAGCTAGGCACCTTGCAAAAAAACGCTCTGCTTTTTTGGGGAAAATGTGATGTGTCCACATTGGGTTTTGGGGAATTTCCAGTTGTAGTCGCTAGGCCTACCCACACAAGTGAGGTACCATTTTTATTGGGAGGCTTGGGGGAACGGTGGGTGGAAGAAAATTTGTGGCTCCTCTCAGATTCCAGAACTTTCAGTCACCCAAATATGAGGAAAAGGGGTTTTTGTGGCCAAATTGCTAGGTGTGCAAAGGATTCTGGGTAGCAGAACCTGGTGAGAGCCCCACAAGTCACTTTATCCTGGATTCTCCTAGTTGACTAGTTTTAAAAAATGCAGAGGTTTGTAGGTTTCCCTAGGTGTCGGCTGAGCTAGAGGCCAAAATCCACAGCTAGGCACTTTGCAAAAAACAGCTCTGTTTTCTTTGGGAAAATGTGACGTGTCCACGTTGTGTTTTGGGGCATGTTCTGTTGCGGGCACTAAGCCGACCGACCCAAGTGAGGTACCATATTTATTGTGAGACTTGGGGGAACGCTGGGTGGAAAGAAATATGTGGCTCTTCTCAGATTCCAGAACTTTCTGCCACCGAAATGTGAGGAAAAAGTGTTTTTTTGGCCAAAGTTTGAGGTTTGCAAAGGATTATGGTTAACAGAACCTGCTGAGAGGCCCACAAGTCAACCCATTTTGGACTCCCCTAGGTGTCTAATTTAAGAAAATGGACAGGTTTGGTAGGTTTTCTTAGGTGTCGGCTGAGCTAGAGCCCAAAATACACAGCTAGGCACTTTGCAAAAAACAGCAATGTTTTCCTTGGGAAAATTTGATTTGTCCACGTAGTGTTTTGGGGCATTTCCTGTTGCGGGCGCTAGGCCTACCCATACATTTGAGGTACCATTTTTATTGGGAGACATGGGGAAACGCTGGGTGGAAGGAAATTTGTGGCTCCTCTCCGATTCCAGAACTTTCTTTCACCAAAATGTGAGGAAAAAGTGTTTTTGGGCTAAATTTTGAGGTTTGCAAAGGATTATGGTTAACAGAACCTGGTGAGAGCCCCACAAGTCAACCCATTTTGCACTCCCCTAGGTGTCTAGTTTTAAAAAATGCAAAGGTTTGGTAGGTTTCCCTAGGTGTCGGCTGAGCTAGAGGCCAAAATTCACAGATAGACACTTTGCAAAAAACAGCTGTTTTCTTTGGGAAAATGTGACGTGTCCACGTTGTGTTTTGGGGCATATCCTATTGCAGGCGCTAGGCCTACCCACACAAGTTAGGTACCATTTTTATTGGGAGACTTGGGGGAACGTGGGGTGGAAGGAAATTTGTGGCTCCTCTCAGATTGCAGAAGTTTCTGTCACCATAAATGTGAGGAAAAGGTGTTTTTTTGGCCGAATTTTGAGATTTGCAAAGGATTCCGGTTAACAGAACCTGGTGAGAGCCCCACAAGTCACACTTTCTTGGATGTCCCTAGGTGTCTAGTTTTAAAAAATGCACAGGTTTGGTGGGTTTCCCTAGGTGTCGGCTGAGCTAGAGGGCAAAATACACAGCTAGGCACTTTGCAAAAAACAGCTCTGTTTTCTTTGGGAAAATGTGATGTGTCCACGTTGTGTTTTGGGGCAATTCCTGTCACGGGCGCTAGGCCTACCCACACAAGTGAGGTACCATTTTTATTGGGATTCTTGGGGGAGCGTGGGGTGGAAGGAAATTTGTGGCTCCTCTCAGATTGCAGAAGTTTCTTTCACCAAAATGTGAGTAAAGGGTGTTTTTGGGCCAAATGTTGAGGTTTGCAAGGGATTCCGGGTAACAGAACCTGGTGACAACCCCACAAGTCACCCCTTCTTGGATTTCCCTAGGTGTCTAGTTTTAAAAAATGTGTAGGGTTGGTATGTTTCCCTAAGTGCTGGCTGAGCTAGAGGCCAAAATTCACAGCTAGGCACTTTTCAAAAAGCAGCTGTTTTCATTGGGAAAATGTGATGTGTCCACATTGTGTTTTGGGGCATTTCCTATCGCAGGCGCTAGGCCTACCCACACAAGTGAGGTACCATTTTTATTGGGAGACTTGGGGGAACGTGGGTTGGAAGGAAATTTGTGGCTCCTCTCAGATTCCAGAACTTTCTGTCACCAAAATGTGAGTGAAAGGTGTTTTTGGGCCAAATGTTGAGGTTTACAAGGGATTCCGGTTAACAGAACCTGGTGACAACCCCACAAGTCACCCCTTCTTGGATTTCCCTAGGTGTCTAGTTTTCAAAAATGTGTAGGGTTGGTAGGTTTCCCTAGGTGCTGACTGAGCTAGAGGCCAAAATCAACAGCTAGGCACTTTAAAAAAAGAGCTCTGTTTTCTTTGAGAGAATGTGATGTGTCCACGTTGTGTTTTGGGGCATTTCCTGTTGCGGGCGCTAGGCCTACCCACACAGGTGAGGTACCATTTTTATTGGGAGACTTGGGGGAACGCTGCGTAAGAGGAAATTGGTGGCTCCTCTCAGATTCCAGACCTTTCTGTCACCAAAATATGATTAGAAAGTGTTTTTTGGCCAACTTTTGAGGTTTGCAAAGGATTATGGTTAAAAGAGCCTGGTGAGAGCCCCACAAGTGATCCCATTTTGGACTCCCCTAGGTGTCTAGTTTTGAAAAAAGCACAGGTTTGGTAGGTATCCCTTGGTGTCGACTGAGCTAGAGGCCAAAATCCACAGCTAGGCACTTTGCAAGAAACAGCTCTGTTTTCTTTGGGAAAATTTGATGTGTCCACGTTCTGTTTTGGGGCATTTCCAGTTCTGGGCGTTAGGCCTACCCACACAAGTGAGGTAACATTTTTATTGGGAGGCTTGGCGGAACGCTGGGTGAGAGGAAATTTGTGGCTCCTCTCAGATTGCAGAAGTTCCTGTCACCAAAATGTGAGGAAAAGGTGTTTTTTTGGCCAAATTGTGAGATTTGCAAAGGATTCCGGTTAACAGGACCTGGTGAGAGCCCCACAAGTCACCCCTTCTTGGATTTCCCTAGGTGTCTAGTTTTAAAAAATGCAAAGGTTTGGTAGGTTTCCCTAGGTGTTGGCTGAGCTAGAGGCCAAAATCAACAGCTAGGCACTTTAAAAAAAGAGCTCTGTTTTCTTTGAGAGAATGTGATGTGTCCACGTTGTGTTTTGGGGCATTTCCTGTCGCGGGCGCTAGGCCTACCCAGACAAGTGAGGTACCATTTTTATTGGGAGACTTGGGGGAACGCTGGGTGAGAGGAAATTTGTGGCTCCTCTCAGATTGCAGAAGTTTCTGTCACCAAAATGTGAGGAAAAGGTGTTTTTTTTTACAAATTTTGAGATTTGCAAAGGATTCCGGTTAACAGAACCTGGTGAGAGCCCCACAAGTCACCCCTTCTTGGATTTCCCTAGGTGTCTAGTTTTAAAAAATGCACAGGTTTGGTGGGTTTCCCTAGGTGTCGGCTGAGCTAGAGGGCAAAATACACAGCTGGGCACTTTGCAAAAAACAGCTCTGTTTTCTTTGGGAAAATGTGATGTGTCCACGTTGTGTTTTGGGGCAGTTCCTGGCACGGGCGCTAGGCCTACCCACACAAGTGAGGTACCATTTTTATTGGGAGACTTGGGGGAACGTGGGGTGGAAGGAAATTTGTGGCTCCTCTCAGATTCCAGAAATTTCTGTCACCAAAATGTGAGTGAAAGGTGTTTTTGGGCCAAATGTTGAGGTTTGCAAGGGATTCCGGTTAACAGAACCTGGTGACAACCCCACAAGTCACCCCTTCTTGGATTTCCCTAGGTGTCTAGTTTTCAAAAATGTGTAGGGTTGGTAGGTTTCCCTAGGTGCTGACTGAGCTAGAGGCCAAAATCAACAGCTAGGCACTTTAAAAAAAGAGCTCTGTTTTCTTTGAGAGAATGTGATGTGTCCACGTTGTGTTTTGGGGTATTTCCTGTCGCGGGCGCTAGGCCTACCCACACAAGTGAGGTACCATTTTTATTGGGAGACTTGGGGGAACACTGGGTGAGAGGAAATATGTGGCTCCTCTCAGATTCCAAACCTTTCTGTCACCGAAATATGATTAGAAAGTGTTTTTTGGCCAACTTTTGAGGTTTGCAAAGGATTATGGTTAACAGAACCTGGTGAGAGCCCCACAAGTCATCCCATTTTGGACTCCCCTAGGTGTCTAGTTTTCAAAAAAGCACAGGTTTGGTAGGTATCCCTTGGTGTCGACTGAGCTAGAGGCCAAAATCCACAACTAGGCACTTTGCAAGAAACAGCAATGTTTTCTTTGGGAAAATGTGATGTGTCCACATTGTGTTTTGGGGTATTTCCTGTCACGGGCGCTAGGCCTACCCACACAAGTGAGGTACCATTTTTATTGTGAGACTTGGGGGAACCCTGGGTGGAAGGAAATTTGTGGCTCTTCTCAGATTCCAGAACTTTCTGTCACCGAAATCTGAGCAGAAAGTGTTTTATGGCCAAAGTTTGAGGTTTGCAAAGGATTATGGTTAACAGAACCTGGTGAGATCCCCACAAGTCAACCCATTTTGGACACCCCTAGGTGTCTAGTTTTCAAAAATGGAAAGGTTTGGTAGGTTTCCCTAGGTGTCAGCTGAGCTGGAAGCCAAAATCCACAGCTAGGCACCTTGCAAAAAAACGCTCTGCTTTTTTTGGGAAAATGTGATGTGTCCACATTGTGTTTTGGGGAATTTCCAGTTGTGGGCGCTAGGCCTACCCACACAAGTGAGGTTAAAATTTTATTGGGAGGCTTGGCGGAACGCTGGGTGGAAGGAAATTTGTAGCTCCTCTCAGATTCCAGAACTTTCTGTCTCCCAAATGTGAGGAAAAAGGGTTTTTGTGGCCAAATTGCTAGGTTTGCAAAGGATTCTGGGTAGCAGAACTTGGTGAGAGCCCCACAAGTCACTCCACCCTGCATTCCCCCAGTTGTCTAGTTTTCAAAAATGCACAGGTTTGTTGGTTTCCCTAGGTGTCGGCTGTACAAGAGGCCAAAATCCACAGCTAGGCAATTTGCAAAAAACAGCAATGTTTTCTTTGGGAAAATGTGATGTGTCCACGTTGTGTTTTGGGGTATTTCCTGTCACAGGCGCTAGGCCTACCCACACAAGTGAGGTACCATTTGTATTGTGAGACTTGGGGGAACCCTGGGTGGAAGGAAATTTGTGGCTCTTCTCAGATTCCAGAACTTTCTGTCACCGAAATCTGAGGAAAAAGTGTTTATTTTACCACATTTAGAGGTTTGCACAGGATTATGGTTAACAGAACCTGGTGAGAGCCCCACAAGTCAATCCATATTGGACTCCCCTAGGTGTCTAGTTTTCAAAAATGCACAGGATTGGTAGGTTTCCTTAGGTGTCGGCTGAGCTAGAGGCCAAAATCCACAGCTAGGCACTTTGCAAAAAACAGCTCTGTTTTCTTTGTGAAAATGTGATGTGTCCACGTTGTGATTTGGGGCATTTTGTGTCCTGGGTGCTAGGCCTACCCACACAAGTGAGGTACCATTTTTATTGGGAGACTTGGGGGAACACTGGGTGGAAGGAATTTGTGGCTCATCTCAGATTCCAGAACTTTCTGTCACCAAAATCTGAGGAGAAAGTGTTTTTTGGCCAAAGTTTGAGGTTTGCAAAGCATTATGGTTAACAGAACCTGGTGAGAGCCCCACAAGTCAACCCATTTTGGACTCCCCTGGGTGTCAATTTTTCAAAAATGGAAAGGTTTGGTAGGTTTCCTAGGTGTCAGCTGAGCTGGAAGCCAAAATCCACAGCTATGCACCTTGCAAAAAAGCGCTCTGCTTTTTTGGGGAAAATGTGATGTGTCCACATTGTGTTTTGGGGAATTTCCAGTTGTTGGCGCTAGGCCTACCCACACAAGTGAGGTACCATTTGTATTGGGAGGCTTGGGGGAACGGTGGGTGGAAGAAAATTTGTGGCTCCTCTCAGATTCCAGAACTTTCAGTCACCCAAATGTGAGGAAAAGGGGTTTTTGTGGCCAAATTGCTAGGTTTGCAAAGGATTCTGGGTAGCAGAACCTGGTTAGAGCCCCACAAGTCACTTCATCCTGGATTCTCCTAGTTGACTAGTTTTAAAAAATGCAGAGGTTTGTAGGTTTCCCTGGGTGTCAGCTGAGCTAGAGGCCAAAATCCACAGCTAGGCACTTTGCAAAAAACAGCTCTGTTTTCTTTGGGAAAATGTGACGTGTCCACGTTGTGTTTTGGGGCATGTTCTGTTGCGGGCACTAAGCCTACCGACACAAGTGAGGTACCATATTTATTGTGAGACTTGGGGGAACGCTGGGTGGAAAGAAATATGTGACTCTTCCCAGATTCCAGAACTTTCTGTCACCGAAATGTGAGCAAAAAGTGTTTTTTTGGCCAAAGTTTGAGGTTTGCAAAGGATTATGGTTAACAGAACCAGCTGAGAGCCCCACAAGTCAACCCATTTTGGACTCCCCTAGGTATCTAGTTTAAAAAAATGGACAGGTTTGGTAGGTTTCCCTAGGTGTCGGCTGAGCTAGAGCCCAAAATAAACAGCTAGGCACTTTGCAAAAAACAGCAATGTTTTCTTTGGGAAAATTTGATTTGTCCACGTAGTGTTTTGGGGCAATTCCTGTCGCGGGCGCTAGGCCTACCCACACAAGTGAGGTACCATTTGTATTGGGAGACTTGGGGGAACACTGGGTGAGAGGAAATTTGTGGCTCCTCTCAGATTCCAGACCTTTCTGTCACCGAAATATGATTAGAAAGTGTTTTTTGGCCAACTTTTGAGGTTTGCAAAGGATTATGGTTAACAGAACCTGGTGAGAGCCCCACAAGTCATCCCATTTTGGACTCCCCTAGGTGTCTAGTTTTCAAAAAAAGCACAGGTTTGGTAGGTATCCCTTGGTGTCGACTGAGCTAGAGGCAAAAAATCCACAACTAGGCACTTTGCAAGAAACAGCAATGTTTTCTTTGGGAAAATGTGATGTGTCCACGTTGTGTTTTGGGGTATTTCCTGTAACGGGCGCTAGGCCTACCCACACAAGTGAGGTACCATTTTTATTGTGAGACTTGGGGGAACCCTGTGTGGAAGGAAATTTGTGGCTCTTCTCAGATTCCAGAACTTTCTGTCACCGAAATCTGAGGAGAAAGTGTTTTTTGGCCAAAGTTTGAGGTTTGCAAAGGATTATGGTTAACAGAACCTGGTGAGATCCCCACAAGTCAACCCATTTTGGACACCCCTAGGTGTCTAGTTTTCAAATATGGAAAGGTTTGGTAGGTTTCCCTAGGTGTCAGCTGAGAAGGAAGCCAAAATCCACAGCTAGGCACCGTGCAAAAAAACGCTCTGCTTTTTTTGGGAAAATGTGATGTGTCCACATTGTGTTTTGGGGAATTTCCAGTTGTGGGCGCTAGGCCTACCCACACAAGTGAGGTAACATTTTTATTGGGAGGCTTGGCGGAACGCTGGGTGGAAGGAAATTTGTAGCTCCTCTCAGATTCCAGAACTTTCTGTCTCCCCAATGTGAGGAAAAAGGGTTTTTGTGGCCAAATTACTAGGTTTGCAAAGGATTCTGGGTAGCAGAACTTGGTGAGAGCCCAACAAGTCACTCCACCCTGCATTCCCCTGCATGTCTAGTTTTCAAAAATGCACAGGTTTGTTGGTTTCCCTGGGTGTCGGCTGGACAAGAGGCCAAAATCCACAGCTAGGCACTTTGCAAAAAACAGCTCTGTTTTCTTTGGGAAAATGTGATGTGTCCATGTTGTGATTTGGGGCATTTTGTGTCCTGGGCGCTAGGCCTACCCACACAAATGAGGTACCATTTTTATTGGGAGACTTGGGGGAACACTGGGTTGAAGGAATTTGTGGCTCCTCTCAGGTTCCAGAACTTTCTGTCACCGAAATCTGAGGAGAAAGTGTTTTTTGGCCAAAGTTTGAGGTTTGCAAAGGATTATGGTTAACAGAACCTGGTGAGAGCCCCACAAGTCAACCCTTTTTGGACTCCTCTAGGTGTCTAGTTTTCAAAAATGGAAAGGTTTGGTAGGTTTCCCTAGGTGTCAGCTGAGCTGGAAGCCAAAATCCACAGCTAGGCACCTTGCAAAAAAATGCTCTGCTTTTTTTGGGAAAATGTGATGTGTCCACATTGTGTTTTGGGGAATTTCCAGTTGCGGGCGCTAGGCCTACCCACACAAGTGAGGTACCATTTTTATTGGGAGGCTTGGGGGAACGGTGGGTGGAAGAAAATTTGTGGCTCCTCTCAGATTCCAGAACTTTCAGTCACCCAAATGTGAGGAAAAGGGGGTTTTGTGGCCAAATTGCTAGGTTTGCAAAGGATTCTGGGTAGCAGAACCTGGTGAGAGACCCACAAGTCACTTCATCCTGGATTCTCCAAGTTGACTAGTTTTAAAATATGAACAGGTTTGGTAGGTTTCCCTAGGTGTCGGCTGAGCTAGAGCCCAAAATACAGAGCTAGGCACTTTGCAAAAAACAGCAATGTTTTCTTTGGGAAAATTTGATTTGTCCACGTAGTGTTTTGGGGCATTTCCTGTTGCGGGCGCTAGGCCTACCCACATATTTGAGGTACCATTTTTATTGGGAGACATGGGGGAACGCTGGGTGGAAGGAAATTTGTGGCTCCTCTCAGATTCCAGAACTTTCTGTCACCGAAATGTGAGGAAAAAGTGTTTTTTTGGCCAAAGTTTGAGGTTTGCAAAGGATTATGGTTAACAGAACCTGCTGAGAGCCCCACAAGTCAACCCATTTTGGACTCCCCTAGGTGTCTAGTTTTCAAAAAAGCAAAGGTTTGGTAGGTTTCCCTAGGTGTCGGCTGAGCTAAAGGCCAAAATTCACAGATAGACACTTTGCAAAAAACAGCTGTTTTCTTTGGAAAAATGTGACGTGTCCACGTTGTGTTTTGGGGCATATCCTATTGCAGACGATAGGCCTACCCACACAAGTTAGGTACCATTTTTATTGGGAGACTTGGGGGAACGTGGGGTGGAAGGACATTTGTGGCTCCTCTCAGATTGCAGAAGTTTCTGTCACCAAAATGTGAGGAAAAGGTGTTTTTTTGGCCAAGTTTTGAGATTTGCAAAGGAATCCGGTTAACAGAACCTGGTGAGAGCCCCACAAGTCACCCCTTCTTGGATTTCCCTAGGTGTCTAGTTTTAAAAAATGCACAGGTTTGGTGGGTTTCCCTAGGTGTCGGCTGAGCTAGAGGGCAAAATACACAGCTAGGCACTTTGCAAAAAACAGCTCTGTTTTCTTTGGGAAAATGTGATGTGTCCACGTTGTGTTTTGGGACGGTTCCTGTCACGGGCGCTAGGTCTACCCACACAAGTGAGGTACCATTTTTATTGGGAGACTTGGGGGAGCGTGGGGTGGGAGGAAATTTGTGGCTCCTCTCAGATTGCAGAAGTTTCTGTCACCAAAATGTGAGTAAAGGGTGTTTTGGGGCCAAATGTTGAGGTTTGCAAGGGATTTCGGGTAACAGAACCTGGTGACAACCCCACAAGTCACCCCTTCTTGGATTTACCTAGGTGTCTAGTTTTCAAAAATATGTAGGGTTGGTAGGTTTCCCTAGGTGCTGACTGAGCTAGAGGCCAAAATCAACAGCTAGGCACTTTCAAAAAGGAGCTCTGTTTTCTTTGAGAGAATATGATGTGTCCACGTTGTGTTTTGGGGCAGTTCCTGTCACGGGCGCTAGGCCTACCCACACAAGTGAGGTACCATTTTTATTGGGAGACTTGGGGGAGCGTGGGGTGGAAGGAAATTTGTGGCTCCTCCCAGATTGCAGAAGTTTCTGTCACCAAAATGTGAGTAAAGGGTGTTTTTGGGCCAAATGTTGAGGTTTGCAAGGGATTCCGGGAAACAGAACCTGGTGACAACCCCACAAGTCACCCCTTCTTGGATTTCCCTAGGTGTCTAGTTTTAAAAAATATGTAGGGTTGGTAGGTTTCCCTAGGTGCTGACTGAGCTATTTGCCAAAATCAACAGCTAGGCACTTTCAAAAAAGAGCTCTGTTTTCTTTGAGAGAATGTGATGTGTCCACGTTGTGTTTTGGGGCATTTCCTGTCGCGGGCGCTAGGCCTACCCACACAAGTGAGGTACCATTTTTATTGGGAGACTTGGGGGAACACTGGGTGAGAGGAAATGTGTGGCTCCTCTCAGATTGCAGAAGTTTCTGTCACCAAAATGTGAGGAAAAGGTGTTTTTTTGGCCAGATTTTGAGATTTGCAGAGGATTCCGGTTAACAGAAACTGGTGAGAGCCCCACAAGTCACCCCTTCTTGGATTTCCCTAGGTGTCTAATTTTAAAAAATGCACAGGTTTGGTGGGTTTCCCTAGGTGTCGGCTGAGCTAGAGGGCAAAATACACAGCTAGGCACTTTGCAAAAAACAGCTCTGTTTTCTTTGGGAAAATGTGATAATGTCCACGTTGTGTTTTGGGGCAGTTCCTGTCACGGGTGCTAGGCCTACCCACACAAGTGAGGTACCATTTTTATTGGGAGACTTGGGGGAGCGTGGGGTGGAAGGAAATTTGTGGCTCCTCTCAGATTGCAGAAGTTTCTGTCACCAAAATGTGAGGAAAAAGTGTTTTTTGGCCACATTTTGAGGTTTGCGAAAAATTCTTCTTAACAGAAACTGATGAGAGCCCTACAAGTCACCCCATTTCGGATTTCCCTAGGTGTCTAGTTTTAAAAAATGTGTAGGGTAGGTAGGTTTCCCTAAGTGCTGGCTGAGCTAGAGGCCAAAATTCACAGCTAGGCACTTTGCAAAAAACAGCTGTTTTCATTGGGAAAATGTGATGTGTCCACGTTGTGTTTTGGGGCATTTCCTATCGCAGGCGCTAGGCCTACCCACACAAGTGAGGTACCATTTTTATTGGGAGACTTGGGGGAACGTGGGGTAGAAGGAAATTTGTGGCTCCTCTCAGATTCCAGAATTTTCTGTCACCAAAATGTGAGTGAAAGGTGTTTTTGGGCCAAATGTTGATGTTTGCAAGGGATTCCGGTTAACAGAACCTGGTGACAACCCCACAAGTCACCCCTTCTTGGATATCCCTAAGTGTCTAGTTTTCAAAAAAGTGTAGGGTTGGTAGTTTTCCCTAGGTGCTGACTGAGCTAGAGGCCAAAATCAACAGCTAGGCACTTTTAAAAAAGAGCTCTGTTTTCTTTGAGAGAATGTGATGGGTGCACGTTGTGTTTTGGGGTATTTGCTGTCGCGGGCGCTAGGCCTACCCACACAAGTGAGGTACCATTTTTATTGGGAGACTTGGGGGAACACTGGGTGAGAGGAAATATGTGGCTCCTCTCAGATTCCAGACCTTTCTGTCACCGAAATATGACTAGAAAGTGTTTTTTGTCCAACTTTTGAGGTTTGCAAAGGATTATGGTTAACAGAACCTGGTGAGAGCCCCACAAGTCATCCCATTTTGGACTCCCCTAGGTGTCTAGTTTTTAAAAAAGCACAGGTTTGGTGGGTATCCCTTGGTGTCGACTGAGCTAGAGGCCAAAATCCACAACTAGGCACTTTGCAAGAAACAGCAATGTTTTCTTTGGGAAAATGTGATGTGTCCACGTTGTGTTTTGGGGTATTTCCTGTCACGGGCGCTAGGCCTACCCACACAAGTGAGGTACCATTTTTATTGTGAGACTTGGGGGAACCATGGGTGGAAGGAAATTTGAGGCTCTTCTCAGATTCCAGAACTTTCTGTCACCGAAATCTGAGGAGAAAGTGTTTTTTGGCCAAAGTTTGAGGTTTGCAAAGGATTATGGTTAACAGAACCTGGTGAGATCCCTACAAGTCAACCCATTTTGGACACCCCAAGGTGTCTAGTTTTCAAAAATGGAAAGGTTTGTTGGTTTCCCTAGGTGTCAGCTGAGCTGGAAGCCAAAATCCACAGCTAGGCACCTTGCAAAAAAACGCTCTGCTTTTTTTGGTAAAATGTGATGTGTCCACATTGTGTTTTGGGGAATTTCCAGTTGTGGGCGCTAGGCCTACCGACACAAGTGAGGTAACATTTTTATTGGGAGGCTTGGCGGAACGCTGGGTGGAAGGAAATTTGTAGGTCCTCTCAGATTCCAGAACTTTCTGTCTCCCAAATGTGAGGAAAAAGGGTTTTTGTGGCCAAATTGCTAGGTTTGCAAATGATTCTGGGTAGCAGAACTTGGTGAGAGCCCCACAAGACACTCCACCCTGCATTCCCCTAGTTGTCTAGTTTTCAAAAATGCACAGGTTTGTTGGTTTCCCTAGGTGTCGGCTGGACAAGAGGCCAAAATCCACAGCTAGGCACTTTGCAAAAAACAGCAATGTTTTCTTTGGGAAAATGTGATGTGTCCACGTTGTGTTTTGGGGTATTTCCTGTCACGGGCGCTAGGCCTACCCACACAAGTGAGGTACCATTTTTATTGTGAGACTTGGGGGAACCCTGGGTGGAAGGAAATTTGTGGCTCTTCTCAGATTCCAGAACTTTCTGTCACCGAAATCTGAGGAAAAAGTGTTTATTTTACCACATTTAGAGGTTTGCACAGGATTATGGTTAACAGAACCTGGTGAGAGCCCCACAAGTCAACCCATATTGAACTCCCCTAGGTGTCTAGTTTTCAAAAATGCACAGGATTGGTAGGTTTCCTTAGGTGTCGGCTGAGCTAGAGGCCAAAATCCACAGCTAGGCACTTTGCAAAAAACAGCTCTGTTTTCTTTGGGAAAATGTGATGTGTCCACGTTGTGATTTGGGGCATTTTGTGTCCTGGGCGCTAGGCCTACCCACACAAGTGAGGTACCATTTTTATTGGGAGACTTGGGGAACACTGGGTGGAAGGAATGTGTGGCTCATCTCAGATTCCAGAACTTTCTGTCACCGAAATCTGAGGAGAAAGTGTTTTTTGGCCAAAGTTTGAGGTTTGCAAAGCATTATGGTTAACAGAACCTGGTGAGAGCCCCACAAGTCAACCCATTTTGGACACCCGTAGCTGTCTAGTTTTAAAAAATGGAAAGGTTTGGTAGGTTTCCCTAGGTGTCAGCTGAGCTGGAAGCCAAAATCCACAGCTAGGCACCTTGCAAAAAAACGCTCTGCTTTTTTTGGGAAAATGTGATGTGTCCACATTGTGTTTTGGGGAAATTCCAGTTGTTGGCGCTAGGCCTACCCACACAAGTGAGGTACCATTTGTATTGGGAGGCTTGGGGAAATGGTGGGTGGAAGAAAATTTGTGGCTCCTCTCAGATTCCAGAACTTTCAGTCACCCAAATGTGAGGAAAAGGGGTTTTTGTGGCCAAATTGCTAGGTTTGCAAAGGATTCTGGGTAGGAGAACCTGGTGAGAGCCCCACAAGTCACTTCATCCTGGATTCTCCTAGTTGACTAGTTTTAAAAAATGCAGAGGTTTGTAGGTTTCCCTGGGTGTTGGCTGAGCTAGAGGCCAAAATCCACAGCTAGGCACTTTGCAAAAAACAGCTCTGTTTTCTTTGGGAAAATGTGACGTGTCCACGTTGTGTTTTGGGGCATGTTCTGTTGCAGGCACTAAGCCTACCGACACAAGTGAGGTACCATATTTATTGTGAGACTTGGGGGAACGCTGGGTGGAAAGAAATATGTGGCTCTTCTCAGATTCCAGAACTTTCTGTCACCGAAATGTGAGGAAAAAGTATTTTTTTGGCCAAAGTTTGAGGTTTGCAAAGGATTATGGTTAACAGAACCTGCTGAGAGCCCCACAAGTCAACCCATTTTGGATTCCCCTAGATATCTAGTTTAAAAAAATGGACAGGTTTGGTAGGTTTCCCTAGGTGTCGGCTGAGCTAGAGCCCAAAATACACAGCTAGGCACTTTGCTAAAAACAGCAATGTTTTCTTTGGGAAAATTTGATTTGTCCACGTAGTGCCTTGGGCCAATTCCTGTCACGGGCGCTAGGTCTACCCACACAAGTGAGGTACCATTTGTATTGGGAGACTTGGGGGACCACTGGGTGAGAGGAAATTTGTGGCTCCTCTCAGATTCCAGACCTTTCTGTCACCGAAATATGATTAGAAAGTGTTTTTTGGCCAACTTTTGAGGTTTGCAAAGGATTATGGTTAACAGAACCTGGTGAGAGCCCCACAAGTCATCCCATTTTGGACTCCCCTAGGTGTCTAGTTTTCAAAAAAGCACAGGTTTGGTAGGTATCCCTTGGTGTCGACTGAGCTAGAGGCCAAAATCCACAACTAGGCACTTTGCAAGAAACAGCAATGTTTTCTTTGGGAAAATGTGATGTGTCCACGTTGTGTTTTGGGGTATTTCCTGTCACGGGCGCTAGGCCTACCCACACAAGTGAGGTACCATTTTTATTGTGAGACTTGGGGGAACCCTGTGTGGAAGGAAATTTGTGGCTCTTCTCAGATTCCAGAACTTTCTGTCACCAAAATCTGAGGAGAAAGTGTTTTTTGGCCAAAGTTTGAGGTTTGCAAAGGATTATGGTTAACAGAACCTGGTGAGATCCCCACAAGTCAACCCATTTTGGACACCCCTAGGTGTCTAGTTTTAAAAAATGGAAAGGTTTGGTAGGTTTCCCTAGGTGTCAGCTGAGCTGGAAGCCAAAATCCACAGCTAGGCACCTTGCAAAAAAACGCTCTGCTTTTTAGGGAAAATGTGATGTGTCCACATTGTGTTTTGGGGAATTTCCAGTTGTGGGCGCTAGGCCTACCCAAACAAGTGAGGTAACATTTTTATTGGGAGGCTTGGCGGAACGCTGGGTGGAAGGAAATTTGTAGCTCCTCTCAGATTCCAGAACTTTCTGTCTCCCAAATGTGAGGAAAAAGGGTTTTTGTGGCCAAATTGCTAGGTTTGCAAAGGATTCTGGGTAGCAGAACTTGGTGAGAGCCCCACAAGTCACTCCACCCTGCATTCCCCTGGTTGTCTAGTTTTCAAAAATGCACAGGTTTGTTGGTTTCCCTAGGTGTCGGCTGAACAAGAGGCCAAAATCCACAGCTAGGCACTTTGCAAAAAACAGCAATGTTTTCTTTAGGAAAATGTGATGTGTCCACGTTGTGTTTTGGGGTATTTCCTGTCACGGGCACTAGGCCTACCCACACAAGTGAGGTACCATTTTTATTGTGAGACTTGGGGGAACCCTGGGTGGAAGGAAATTTGTGGCTCTTCTCAGATTCCACAACTTTCTGTCACCGAAATTTGAGGAAAAAGTGTTTATTTTACCACATTTTGAGGTTTGCACAGGATTATGGTTAACATAACCTGGTGAGAGCCCCACAAGTCAACCCATATTGGACTCCCCTAGATGTCTAGTTTTAAAAAATGCACAGGATTGGTAGGTGTCCTTAGGTGTCGGCTGAGCTAGAGGCCAAAATCCACAGCAAGGCACTTTGCCAAAAACAGCTCTGTTTTCTTTGGGAAAATGTGATGTGTCCATGTTGTGATTTGGGGCATTTTGTGTCCTGGGCGCTAGGCCTACCCACACAAGTGAGGTACCATTTTTATTGGGAGGCTTGGGGGAACGGTGGGTGAAAGAAAATTTGTGGCTCCTCTCAGATTCCAGAACTTTCAGTCACCCAAATGTGAGGAAAAGGGGGTTTTGTGGCCAAATTGCTAGGTTTGGAAAGGATTCTGGGTAGCAGAACCTGGTGAGAGACCCACAAGTCACTTCATCCTGGATTTGCTGAGTTGACTAGTTTTAAAATATGAACAGGTTTGGTAGGTTTCCCTAGGTGTCGGCTGAGCTAGAGCCCAAAATACACAGCTAGGCACTTTGCAAAAAACAGCAATGTTTTCTTTGGGAAAATTTGATTTGTCCACGTAGTGTTTTGGGGCATTTCCTGTTGCGGGCGCTAGGCCTACCCACATATTTGAGGTACCATTTTTATTGGGAGACATGGGGGAACGCTGGGTGGAAGGAAATTTGTGGCTCCTCTCAGATTCCAGAACTTTCTGTCACCGAAATGTGAGGAAAAAGTGTTTTTTTGGCCAAAGTTTGAGGTTTGCAAAGGATTATGGTTAACAGAACCTGCTGAGAGCCCCACAAGTCAACCCATTTTGGACTCCCCTAGGTATCTAGTTTTAAAAAATGGACAGGTTTGGTCGGTTTCCCTAGGTGTCGGCTGAGCTAGAGCCCAAAATACACAGCTAGGCACTTTGCAAAAAACAGCAATGTTTTCTTTCGGAAAATTTGATTTGTCCACGTAGTGTTTTGGGGCATTTCCTGTTGCGGGCGCTAGGCCTAGCCACACATTTGAGGTACCATTTTTATTGGGAGACATGGGGGAACACTGGGTGGAAGGAAATTTGTGGCTCCTCTCAGATTCCAGAACTTTCTTTCACCAACATGTGAGGAAAAAGTGTTTTTGGGCCAAATTTTGAGGTTTGCAAAGGATTATGGTTAACAGAACCTGGTAAGAGCCCCACAAGTCAACCCATTTTGGACTCCCCTAGGTGTCTAGTTTTCAAAAAAGCAAAGGTTTGGTAGGTTTCCCTAGGTGTCGGCTGAGCTAAAGGCCAAAATTCACAGATAGACACTTTGCAAAAAACAGCTGTTTTCTTTGGGAAAATGTGATGTGTCCACGTTGTGTTTTGGGGCATATCCTATTGCAGACGCTAGGCCTACCCACACAAGTTAGGTACCATTTTTATTGGGAGACTTGGGGGAACGTGGGGTGGAAGGACATTTGTGGCTCCTCTCAGATTGCAGAAGTTTCTGTCACCAAAATGTGAGGAAAAGGTGTTTTTTTGGCCAAATTTTGAGATTTGCAAAGGATTCCGGTTAACAGAACCTGGTGAGAGCCCCACAAGTCACCCCTTCTTGGATTTCCCTAGGTGTCTAGTTTTAAAAAATGCACAGGTTTGGTGGGTTTCCCTAGGTGTCGGCTGAGCTAGAGGGCAAAATACACAGCTAGGCACTTTGCAAAAAACAGCTCTGTTTTCTTTGGGAAAATGTGATGTGTCCACGTTGTGTTTTGGGACGGTTCCTGTCACTGGCGCTAAGCCTACCCACACAAGTGAGGTACCATTTTTATTGGGAGACTTGGGGGAGCGTGGGGTGGGAGGAAATTTGTGGCTCCTCTCAGATTGCAGAAGTTTCTGTCACCAAAATGTGAGTAAAGGGTGTTTTGGGGCCAAATGTTGAGGTTTGCAAGGGATTTCGGGTAACAGAACCTGGTGACAACCCCACAAGTCACCCCTTCTTGGATTTCCCTAGGTGTCTAGTTTTCAAAAATATGTAGGGTTGGTAGGTTTGCCTAGGTGCTGACTGAGCTAGAGGCCAAAATCAACAGCTATGCACTTTCAAAAAGGAGCTCTGTTTTCTTTGAGAGAATGTGATGTGTCCACGTTGTGTTTTGGGGCAGTTCCTGTCACGCGCCCTAGGCCTACCCACACAAGTGAGGTACCATTTTTTATATTGGGAGACTTGGGGGAGCGTGGGGTGGAAGGAAATTTGTGGCTCCTCTCAGATTGCAGAAGTTTCTGTCACCAAAATGTGAGTAAAGGGTGTTTTTGGGCCAAATGTTGAGGTTTGCTAGAGATTCCGGGTAACAGAACCTGGTGACAACCCCACAAGTCACCCCTTCTTGGATTTCCCTAGGTGTCTAGTTTTCAAAAATATGTAGGGTTGGTAGGTTTCCCTAGGTGCTGACTGAGCTATAGGCCAAAATCAACAGCTAGGCACTTTCAAAAAAGAGCTCTGTTTTCTTTGAGAGAATGTGATGTGTCCACGTTGTGTTTTGGGGCATTTCCTGTCGCGGGCGCTAGGCCTACCCACACAAGTGAGGTACCATTTTTATTGGGAGACTTGGGGGAACACTGGGTGAGAGGAAATTTGTGGCTCCTCTCAGATTGCAGAAGTTTCTGTCACCAAAATGTGAGGAAAAGGTGTTTTTTTGGCCAGATTTTGAGATTTGCAAATGATTCCGGTTAACAGAACCTGGTGAGAGCCCCACAAGTCACCCCTTCTTGGATTTCCCTAGGTGTCTAATTTTAAAAAATGCACAGGTTTGGTGGGTTTCCCTAGGTGTCGGCTGAGCTAGAGGGCAAAATACACAGCTAAGCACTTTGCAAAAAACAGCTCTGTTTTCTTTGGGAAAATGTGATGTGTCCACGTTGTGTTTTGGGGCAGTTCCTGTCACGGGTGCTAGGCCTACCCACACAAGTGAGGTACCATTTTTATTGGGAGACTTGGGGGAGCGTGGGGTGGAAGGAAATTTGTGGCTCCTCTCAGATTGCAGAAGTTTCTGTCACCAAAATGTGAGGAAAAAGTGTTTTTTGCCCACATTTTGAGGTTTGCGAAAAATTCTTCTTAACAGAAACTGATGAGAGCCCTACAAGTCACCCCATTTCGGATTTCCCTAGGTGTCTAGTTTTAAAAAATGTGTAGGGTAGGTAGGTTTCCCTAAGTGCTGGCTGAGCTAGAGGCCAAAATTCACAGCTAGGCACTTTGCAAAAAACAGCTGTTTTCATTGGGAAAATGTGATGTGTCCACGTTGTGTTTTGGGGCAGTTCCTGTCACGGGCGCTAGGCCTACCCACACAAGTGAGGTACCATTTTTATTGGGAGACTTGGGGGAACGTGGGGTGGAAGGAAATTTGTGGCTCCTCTCAGATTCCAGAATTTTCTGTCACCAAAATGTGAGTGAAAGGTGTTTTTGGGCCAAATGTTGAGGTTTGCAAGGGATTCCGGTTAACAGAACCTGGTGACAACCCCACAAGTCACCCCTTCTTGGATTTCCCTAGGTGTCTAGTTTTCAAAAAAGTGTAGGGTCGGTAGGTTTCCCTAGGTGCTGACTGAGCTAGAGGCCAAAATCAACAGCTAGGCACTTTTAAAAAAGAGCTCTGTTTTCTTTGAGAGAATGTGATGTGTCCACGTTGTGTTTTGGGGTATTTCCTGTCGCGGGCGCTAGGCCTACCCACTCAAGTGAGGTACCATTTTTATTGGGAGACTTGGGGGAACACTGGGTGAGAGGAAATATGTGGCTCCTCTCAGATTCCAGACCTTTCTGTCACCGAAATATGACTAGAAAGTGTTTTTTGTCCAACTTTTGAGGTTTGCAAAGGATTATGGTTAACAGAACCTGGTGAGAGCCCCACAAGTCATCCCATTTTGGACTCCCCTAGGTGTCTAGTTTTAAAAAAAGCACAGGTTTGGTGGGTATCCCTTGGTGTCGACTGAGCTAGAGGCCAAAATCCACAACTAGGCACTTTGCAAGAAACAGCAATGTTTTCTTTGGGAAAATGTGATGTGTCCACGTTGTGTTTTGGGGTATTTCCTGTCACGGGCGCTAGGCCTACCCACACAAGTGAGGTACCATTTTTATTGTGAGACTTGGGGGAACCATGGGTGGAAGGAAATTTGAGGCTCTTCTCAGATTCCAGAACTTTCTGTCACCGAAATCTGAGGAGAAAGTGTTTTTTGGCCAAAGTTTGAGGTTTGCAAAGGATTATGGTTAACAGAACCTGGTGAGATCCCTACAAGTCAACCCATTTTGGACACCCCTAGGTGTCTAGTTTTCAAAAATGGAAAGGTTTGTTGGTTTCCCTAGGTGTCAGCTGAGCTGGAAGCCAAAATCCACAGCTAGGCACCTTGCAAAAAAACGCTCTGCTTTTTTTGGTAAAATGTGATGTGTCCACATTGTGTTTTGGGGAATTTCCAGTTGTGGGCGCTAGGCCTACCGACACAAGTGAGGTAAAATTTTTATTGGGAGGCTTGGCGGAACGCTGGGTGGAAGGAAATTTGTAGCTCCTCTCAGATTCCAGAACTTTCTGTCTCCCAAATGTGAGGAAAAAGGGTTTTTGTGGCCAAATTGCTAGGTTTGCAAATGATTCTGGGTAGCCGAACTTGGTGAGAGCCCCACAAGACACTACACCCTGCATTCCCCTAGTTGTCTAGTTTTCAAAAATGCACAGGTTTGTTGGTTTCCCTAGGTGTCGGCTGGACAAGAGGCCAAAATCCACAGCTAGGCACTTTGCAAAAAACAGCAATGTTTTCTTTGGGAAAATGTGATGTGTCCACGTTGTGTTTTGGGGTATTTCCTGTCACGGGCGCTAGGCCTACCCACACAAGTGAGGTACCATTTTTATTGTGATACTTGGGGGAACCCTGGGTGGAAGGAAATTTGTGGCTCTTCTCAGATTCCAGAACTTTCTGTCACCGAAATCTGAGGAAAAAGTGTTTATTTTACCACATTTAGAGGTTTGCACAGGATTATGGTTAACAGAACCTGGTGAGAGCCCCACAAGTCAACCCATATTGAACTCCCTAGGTGTCTAGTTTTCAAAAATGCACAGGATTGGTAGGTTTCCTTAGGTGTCGGCTGAGCTAGAGGCCAAAATCCACAGCTAGGCACTTTGCAAAAAACAGCTCTGTTTTCTTTGGGAAAATGTGATGTGTCCACGTTGTGATTTGGGGCATTTTGTGTCCTGGGCGCTAGGCGTACCCACACAAGTGAGGTACCATTTTTATTGGGAGACTTGGGGGAACACTGGGTGTAAGGAATGTGTGGCTCATCTCAGATTCCAGAACTTTCTGTCACCGAAATCTGAGGAGAAAGTGTTTTTTGGCCAAAGTTTGAGGTTTGCAAAGCATTATGGTTAACAGAACCTGGTGAGAGCCCCACAAGTCAACCCATTTTGGACACCCGTAGCTGTCTAGTTTAAAAAAATGGAAAGGTTTGGTAGGTTTCCCTAGGTGTCAGCTGAGCTGGAAGCCAAAATCCACATCTAGGCACCTTGCAAAAAAACGCTCTGCTTTTTTGGGGAAAATGTGATGTGTCCACATTGTGTTTTGGGGAATTTCCAGTTGTTGGCGCTAGGCCTACCCACACAAGTGAGGTACCATTTGTATTGGGAGGCTTGGGGAAACGGTGGGTGGAAGAAAATTTGTGGCTCCTCTCAGATTCCAGAACTTTCAGTCACCCAAATGTGAGGAAAAGGGGTTTTTGTGGCCAAATTGCTAGGTTTGCAAAGGATTCTGGGTAGGAGAACCTGGTGAGAGCCCCACAAGTCACTTCATCCTGGATTCTCCTAGTTGACTAGTTTTAAAAAATGCAGAGGTTTGTAGGTTTCCCTGGGTGTCGGCTGAGCTAGAGGCCAAAATCCACAGCTAGGCACTTTGCAAAAAACAGCTCTGTTTTCTTTGGGAAAATGTGACGTGTCCACGTTGTGTTTTGGGGCATGTTCTGTTGCGGGCACTAAGCCTACCGACACAAGTGAGGTACCATATTTATTGTGAGACTTGGGGGAACGCTGGGTGGAAAGAAATATGTGGCTCTTCTCAGATTCCAGAACTTTCTGTCACCGAAATGTGAGGAAAAAGTATTTTTTTGGCCAAAGTTTGAGGTTTGCAAAGGATTATGGTTAACAGAACCTGCTGAGAGCCCCACAAGTCAACCCATTTTGGACTCCCCTAGGTATCTAGTTTAAAAAAATGGACAGGTTTGGTAGGTTTCCCTAGGTGTCGGCTGAGCTAGAGCCCAAAATACACAGCTAGGCACTTTGCAAAAAACAGCAATGTTTTCTTTGGGAAAATTTGATTTGTCCACGTAGTGTTTTGGGGCAATTCCTGTCACGGGCGCTAGGCCTACCCACACAAGTGAGGTACCATTTGTATTGGGAGACTTGGGTGAACACTGGGTGAGAGGAAATTTGTGGCTCCTCTCAGATTCCAGACCTTTCTGTCACCGAAATATGATTAGAAAGTGTTTTTTGGCCAACTTTTGAGGTTTGCAAAGGATTATGGTTAACAGAACCTGGTGAGAGCCCCACAAGTCATCCCATTTTGGACTCCCCTAGGTGTCTAGTTTTCAAAAAAGCACAGGTTTGGTAGGTATCCCTTGGTGTCGACTTAGCTAGAGGCCAAAATCCACAACTAGGCACTTTGCAAGAAACAGCAATGTTTTCTTTGGGAAAATGTGATGTGTCCACCTTGTGTTTTGGGGTATTTCCTGTCACGGGCGCTAGGCCTACCCACACAAGTGAGGTACCATTTTTATTGTGAGACTTGGGGGAACCCTGTGTGGAAGGAAATTTGTGGCTCTTCTCAGATTCCAGAACTTTCTGTCACCGAAATCTGAGGAGAAAGTGTTCTTTGGCCAAAGTTTGAGGTTTGCAAAGGATTATGGTTAACAGAACCTGGTGAGATCCCCACAAGTCAACACATTTGGGACACCCCTAGGTGTCTAGTTTTAAAAAATGGAAAGGTTTGGTAGGTTTCCCTAGCTGTCAGCTGAGCTGGAAGCCAAAATCCACAGCTAGGCACCTTGCAAAAAAACGCTCTGCTTTTTAGGGAAAATGTGATGTGTTCTCATTTTGTTTTGGGGAATTTCCAGTTGTGGGCGCTGGCCTACCCAAACAAGTGAGGTAACATTTTTATTGGGAGGCTTGGCGGAACGCTGGGTGGAAGGAAATTTGTAGCTCCTCTCAGATTCCAGAACTTTCTGTCTCCCAAATGTGAGGAAAAAGGGTTTTTGTGGCCAAATTGCTAGGTTTGCAAAGGATTCTGGGTAGCAGAACTTGGTGAGAGCCCCACAAGTCACTCCACCCTGCATTCCCCTGGTTGTCTAGTTTTAAAAAATGCACAGGTTTGTTGGTTTCCTTAGGTGTCGGCTGGACAAGAGGCCAAAATCCACAGCTAAGCACTTTGCAAAAAACAGCAATGTTTTCTTTGGGAAAATGTGCTGTGTCCACGTTGTGTTTTGGGGTATTTCCAGTCACGGGCGCTAGGCCTACCCACACAAGTGAGGTACCATTTTTATTGTGAGACTTGGGGGAACCCTGGGTGGAAGGAAATTTGTGGCTCTTCTCAGATTCCAGAACTTTCTGTCACTGAAATTTGAGGGAAAAGTGTTTATTTTACCACATTTTGAGGTTTGCACAGGATTATGGTTAACATAACCTGGTGAGAGCCCCACAAGTCAACCCATATTGGACTCCCCTAGATGTCTAGTTTTAAAAAATGCACAGGATTGGTAGGTTTCCTTAGGTGTCGGCTGAGCTAGAGGCCAAAATCCACAGCAAGGCACTTTGCCAAAAACTGCTCTGTTTTCTTTGGGAAAATGTGATGTGTCCATGTTGTGATTTGGGGCATTTTGTGTCCTGGGCGCTAGGCCTACCCACACAAATGAGGTACCATTTTTATTGGGAGACTTGGGGGAACACTGAGTGGAATGAATTTGTGGCTCCTCTCAGGTTCCAGAACTTTCTGTCACCGAAATCTGAGGAGAAAGTGTTTTTTGGCCAAAGTTTGAGGTTTGCAAAGGATTATGGTTAACAGAACCTGGTGAGAGCCCCACAAGTCAACCCTTTTTGGACTCCCCTAGGTGTCTAGTTTTCAAAAATGGAAAGGTTTGGTAGGTTTCCCTAGGTGTCAGCTGAGCTGGAAGGCAAAATCCACAGCTAGGCACCTTGCAAAAAATTGCTCTGCTTTTTTTGGGAAAATGTGATGTGTCCACATTGTGTTTTGGGGAATTTCCAGTTGTGGGCGCTAGGCCTACCTACACAAGTGAGGTACCATTTTTATTGGGAGGCTTGGGGGAACGGTGGGTGGAAGAAAATTTGTGGCTCCTCTCAGATTCCAGAACTTTCAGTCACCCAAATGTGAGGAAAAGGGGTTTTTGTGGCCAAATTGCTAGGTTTGCAAAGGATTCTGGGTAGCAGAACCTGGTGAGAGCCCCACAAGTCACTTCATCCTGGATTCTCCTAGTTGACTAGTTTTAAAAAATGAACAGGTTTGGTAGGTTTCCCTAGGTGTCGGCTGAGCTAGAGCCCAAAATACACAGCTAGGCACTTTGCAAAAAACAGCAATGTTTTCTTTGGGAAAATTTGATTTGTCCACGTTGTGTTTTGGGGTATTTCCAGTCACGGGCGCTAGGCCTACCCACACAAGTGAGGTACCATTTTTATTGTGAGACTTGGGGGAACCCTGGGTGGAAGGAAATTTGTGGCTCTTCTCAGATTCCAGAACTTTCTGTCACCGAAATTTGAGGAAAAAGTGTTTATTTTACCACATTTTGAGGTTTGCACAGGATTATGGTTAACATAACCTGGTGAGAGCCCCACAAGTCAACCCATATTGGACTCCCCTAGATGTCTAGTTTTAAAAAATGCACAGGATTGGTAGGTTTCCTTAGGTGTCGGCTGAGCTAGAGGCCAAAATCCACAGCAAGGCACTTTGCCAAAAACAGCTCTGTTTTCTTTGGGAAAATGTGATGTGTCCATGTTGTGATTTGGGGCATTTTGTGTCCTGGGCGTTAGGCCTACCCACACAAATGAGGTACCATTTTTATTGGGAGACTTGGGGGAACACTGAGTGGAATGAATTTGTGGCTCCTCTCAGGTTCCAGAACTTTCTGTCACCGAAATCTGAGGAGAAAGTGTTTTTTGGCCAAAGTTTGAGGTTTGCAAAGGATTATGGTTAACAGAACCTGGTGAGAGCCCCACAAGTCAACCCTTTTTGGACTCCCCTAGGTGTCTAGTTTTCAAAAATGGAAAGGTTTGGTAGGTTTCCCTAGGTGTCAGCTGAGCTGGAAGCCAAAATCCACAGCTAGGCACCTTGCAAAAAATTGCTCTGCTTTTTTTGGGAAAATGTGATGTGTCCACATTGTGTTTTGGGGAATTTCCAGTTGTGGGCGCTAGGCCTACCCACACAAGTGAGGTACCATTTTTATTGGGAGGCTTGGGGGAACGGTGGGTGGAAGAAAATTTGTGGCTCCTCTCAGATTCCAGAACTTTCAGTCACCCAAATGTGAGGAAAAGGGTTTTTTGTGGCCAAATTGCTAGGTTTGCAAAGGATTCTGGGTAGCAGAACCTGGTGAGAGCCCCACAAGTCACTTCATCCTGAATTCTCCTAGTTGACTAGTTTTAAAAAATGAACAGGTTTGGTAGGTTTCCCTAGGTGTCGGCTCAGCTAGAGCCCAAAATACACAGCTAGGCACTTTGCAAAAAACAGCAATGTTTTCTTTGGGAAAATTTGATTTGTCCACGTAGTGTTTTGGGGCATTTCCTGTTGCGGGTGCTAGGCCTACCCACATATTTGAGGTACCATTTTTATTGGGAGACATGGGGGAACGCTGGGTGGAAGGAAATTTGTGGCTCCTCTCAGATTCCAGAACTTTCTTTCACCAAAATGTGAGGAAAAAGGGTTTTTGTGGCCAAATTGCTAGGTTTGCAAAGGATTCTGGGTAGCAGAACTTGGTGAGAGCCCCACAAGTCACTCCACCCTGCATTCCCCTGGTTGTCTAGTTTTAAAAAATGCACAGTTTTGTTGGTTTCCCTAGGTGTCGGCTGGACAAGAGGCCAAAATCCACAGCTAGGCACTTTGAAAAAAACAGCAATGTTTTCTTTGGGAAAATGTGATGTGTCCACGTTGTGTTTTGGGGTATTTCCTGTCACGGGCGCTAGGCCTACCCACACAAGTGAGGTACCATTTTTATTGTGAGACTTGGGGGAACCCTGGGTGGAAGGAAATTTGTGGCTCTTCTCAGATTCCAGAACTTTCTGTCACCGAAATTTGAGGGAAAAGTGTTTATTTTACCACATTTTGAGGTTTGCACAGGATTATGGTTAACAGAACCTGGTGAGAGCCCCACAAGTCAACCCATATTGGACTCCCCTAGGTGTCTAGTTTTCAAAAATGCACAGGATTGGTAGGTTTCCTTAGGTGTCGGCTGAGCTAGAGGCCAAAATCCACAGCTAGGCACTTTGCAAAAAACAGCTCTGTTTTCTTTGGGAAAATGTGATGTGTCCATGTTGTGATTTGGGGCATTTTGTGTCCTGGGCGCTAGGCCTACCAACACAAGTGAGGTACAATTTTTATTGGGAGACTTGGGGAAACACTGGGTAGAAAGAATTTGTGGCTCCTCTCAGATTCCAGAACTTTCTGTCACCGAAATCTGAGGAGAAAGTGTTTTTTGGCCAAAGTTTGAGGTTTGCAAAGGATTATGGTTAACAGAACCTGGTGAGAGACCCACAAGTCAACCCTTTTTGGACTCCCCTAGGTGTCTAGTTTTCAAAAATGGAAAGGTTTGGTAGGTTTCCGTAGGTGTCAGCTGAGCTGGAAGCCAAAATCCACAGCTAGGCACCTTGCAAAAAAATGCTCTGCTTTTTTTGGGAAAATGTGATGTGTCCACATTGTGTTTTGGGGAATTTCCAGTTGTGGGCGCTAGGCCTACCCACACAAGTGAGGTACCATTTTTATTGGGAGGCTTGGGGAAACGGTGGGTGGAAAAAAATTTGTGGCTCCTCTCAGATTCCAGAACTTTCAGTCACCCAAATGTGAGGAAAAGGGGTTTTTGTGGCCAAATTGCTAGGTTTGCAAAGGATTCTGGGTAGCAGAACCTGGTGAGAGCCCCACAAGTCACTTCATCCTGGATTCTCCTAGTTGACTAGTTTTAAAAAATGAACAGGTTTGGTAGGTTTCCCTAGGTGTCGGCTGAGGTAGAGCCCAAAATACACAGCTAGGCACTTTGCAAAAAACAGCAATGTTTTCTTTCGGAAAATTTGATTTGTCCACGTAGTGTTTTGGGGCATTTCCTGTTGCGGTTGCTAGGCCTACCCACATATTTGAGGTACCATTTTTATTGGGAGACATGGGGGAACGCTGGGTGGAAGGAAATTTGTGGCTCCTCTCAGATTCCAGAACTTTCTTTCACCAAAATGTGAGGAAAAAGTGTTTTTGGGCCAAATTTTGAGGTTTGCAAAGGATTATGGTTAACAGAACCTGGTGAGAGCCCCGCAAGTCAACCCATTTTGGACTCCCCTAGGTGTCTAGTTTTCAAAAATGGACAGGTTTGGTAGGTTTCCCTAGGTGTCGGCTGAGCTAGTGGCCAAAATTCACAAATAGACACTTTGCAAAAAACAGCTGTTTTCTTTGGGAAAATGTGATGTGTCCACGTTGTGTTTTGGGACAGTTCCTGTCACGGGCGCTAGACCTACCCACACAAGTGAGGTACCATTTTTATTGGGAGACTTGGGGGAGCGTGGGGTGGGAGGAAATTTGTGGCTCCTCTCAGATTGCAGAAGTTTCTGTCACCAAAATGTGAGGAAAAGGTGTTTTTTTGGACAAATTTTGAGATTTGCAAAGGATTCCGGTTAACAGAACCTGGTGAGAGCCCCACAAGTCACCCCTTCTTGGATTTCCCTAGGTGTCTAGTTTTAAAAAATGCAAAGGTTTGGTGGGTTTCCCTAGGTGTTGGCTGAGCTAGAGGGCAAAATACACAGCTAGGCACTTTGAAAAAAACAGCTCTGTTTTCTTTGGGAAAATGTGATATGTCCACGTTGTTTTTTGGGGCAGTTCCTGTCACGGGTGCTAGGCCTACCCACACAAGTGAGGTACCATTTGTATTGGGAGACTTGGGGGAGCGTGGGGTGGAAGGAAATTTGTGGCTCCCCTCAGATTGCAGAAGTTTCTGTCACCAAAATGTGAGTAAAGGGTGTTTTTGGGCCAAATGTTGAGGTTTGCAAGGGATTCCGGGTAACAGAACCTGGTGACAACCCCACAAGTCACCCCTTCTTGGATTTCTCTAGATGTCTATTTTTCAAAAATATGTAGGGTTGGTAGGTTTCCCTAGGTGCTGACTGAGCTATAGGCCAAAATCAACAGCTAGGCACTTTAAAAAAAGAGCTCTGTTTTCTTTGAGAGAATGTGATGTGTCCACGTTGTGTTTTGGGGCATTTCCTGTCGCTGGTGCTAGGCCTACCCACACAAGTGAGGTACCATTTTTATTGGGAGACTTGGGGGAACGCTGGGTGAGAGGAAATTTGTGGCTCCTCTCAGATTGCTGAAGTTTCTGTCACCAAAATGTGAGGAAAAGGTGATATTTTGGCAAAATTTTGAGATTTGCAAAGGATTCCGGTTAACAGAACCTGGTGAGAGCCCCACAAGTCACCCCTTCTTGGATTTCCCTAGGTGTCTAGTTTTAAAAAATGCACAGGTTTGGTGGGTTTCCCTAGGTGTCGGCTGAGCTAGAGGGCAAAATACACAGCTAGGCACCTTGCAAAAAACAGCTCTGTTTTCTTTGGGAAAATGTGATGTGTCCACGTTGTGTTTTGGGGCAGTTCCTGTCACGGGCGCTAGGCCTACCCACACAAGTGAGGTACCATTTTTATTGGGAGACTTGGGGGAGCGTGGGGTGGAAGGAAATTTGTGGCTCCTCTCAGATTGCAGAATTTTTTGTCACCAAAATGTGAGGAAAAAGTGTTTTTTGCCCACATTTTGAGGTTTGCGAAAAATTCTTCTTAACAGAAACTGATGAGAGCCCCACAGGTCACCCCATTTCGGATTTCCCTAGGTGTCTAGTTTTAAAAAATGTGTAGGGTTGGTAGGTTTCCCTAAGTGCTGGCTGATCTTGAGGCCAAAATTCACAGCTAGGCAATTTGCAAAAAACAGCTGTTTTCATTGGGAAAATGTGATGTGTCCACGTTCTGTTTTGGGGCATTTCCAGTTGTGGGCGCTAGGCCTACCCACACAAGTGAGGTAACATTTTTATTAGGAGGCTTGGCGGAACGCTGGGTGGAAGGAAATTTGTAGCTCCTCTCAGATTCCAGAACTTTCTGTCTCCCAAATGTGAGGAAAAAGGGTTTTTGTGGCCAAATATCTAGGTTTGCAAAGGATTCTGGGTAGCAGAACTTGGTGCGAGCCCCACAAGTCACTCCACCCTGCATTCCCCTGGTTGTCTAGTTTCAAAAATGCACAGGTTTGTTGGTTTCCCTAGGTGTCGGCTGGACAAGAGGCCAAAATCCACAGCTAAGCACTTTGCAAAAAACGGCAATGGTTTCTTTGGGAAAATGTGATGTGTCCACGTTGTGTTTTGGGGTATTTCCTGTCACGGGCGCTAGGCCTGCCCACACAAGTGAGGTACCATTTTTATTGTGAGACTTGGGGGAACCTTGGGTGGAAGGAAATTTGTGGCTCTTCTCAGATTCCAGAACTTTCTGTCACCGATATTTGAGGAAAAAGTGTTTATTTTACCACATTTTGAGGTTTGCCCAGGATTATGGTTAACATAACCTGGTGAGAGCCCCACAAGTCAACCCATATTGGACTCCCCTAGATGTCTAGTTTTCAAAAATGCACAGGATTGGTAGGTTTCCTTAGGTGTCGGCTGAGCTAGAGGCCAAAATCCACAGCAAGGCACTTTGCAAAAAACAGCTCTGTTTTCTTTGGGAAAATGTGATGTGTCCATGTTGTGATTTGGGGCATTTTGTGTCCTGGGCGCTAGGCCTACCCACACAAGTGAGGTACCATTTTTATTGGGAGACTTGGGGGAACAGTGGGTGGAAGGAATTTGTTGCTACTCTCAGGTTCCAGAACTATCTGTCACCGAAATCTGAGGAGAAAGTGTTTTTTGGCCAAAGATTGAGGTTTGCAAAGGATTATGGTTAACAGAACCTGGTGAGAGCCCCACAAGTCAACCCTTTTTGGACTCCCCTAGGTGTCTAGTTTTCAAAAATGGAAAGGTTTGGTAGGTTTCCCTAGGTGTCAGCTGAGCTGGAAGCCAAAATCCACAGCTAGGCACCTTGCAAAAAATTGCTCTGCTTTTTTTGGGAAAATGTGATGTGTCCACATTGTGTTTTGGGGAATTTCCAGTTGTGGGCGCTAGGCCTACCCACACAAGTGAGGTACCATTTTTATTGGGAGGCTTGGGGGAACGGTGGGTGGAAGTAAATTTGTGGCTCCTCTCAGATTCCAGAACTTTCAGTCACCCAAATGTGAGGAAAAGGGGTTTTTGTGGCCAAATTGCTAGGTTTGCAAAGGATTCTGGGTAGCAGAACCTGGTGAGAGCCCCACAAGTCACTTCATCCTGGATTCTCCTAGTTGACTAGTTTTAAAAAGTGAACAGGTTTGGTAGGTTTCCCTAGGTGTCGGCTGAGCTAGAGCCGAAAATACACAGCTAGGCACTTTGCAAAAAACAGCAATGTTTTCTTTGGGAAAATGTGATTTGTCCACGTAGTGTTTTGGGGCATTTCCTGTTGCGGGTGCTAGGCCTACCCACATATTTGAGGTACCATTTTTATTGGGAGACATGGGGGAACGCTGGGTGGAAGGAAATTTGTGGCTCCTCTCAGATTCCAGAAGTTTCTTTCACCAAAATTTGAGGAAAAAGGGTTTTTATTGCCAAATTGCTAGGTTTGCAAAGGATTCTAGGTAGCAGAACTTGGTGAGAGCCCCACAAGTCACTCCACCCTGCATTCCCCTGGTTGTCTAGTTTTAAAAAATGCACAGGTTTGTTGGTTTCCCTAGGTGTCGACTGGACAAGAGGCCAAAATCCACAGCTAGGCACTTTGAAAAAAACAGCAATGTTTTCTTTGGGAAAATGTGATGTGTCCACGTTGTGTTTTGGGGTATTTCCTGTCACGGGCGCTAGGCCTACCCACACAAGTGAGGTACCATTTTTATTGTGAGACTTGGGGGAACCCTGGGTGGAAGGAAATTTGTGGCTCTTCTCAGATTCCAGAACTTTCTGTCACCGAAATTTGAGGGAAAAGTGTTTATTTTACCACATTTTGAGGTTTGCACAGGATTATGGTTAACAGAACCTGGTGAGAGCCCCACAAGTCAACCCATATTGGACTCCCCTAGGTGTCTAGGTTTCAAAAATGCACAGGATTGGTAGGTTTCCTTAGGTGTCGGCTGAGCTAGAGGCCAAAATCCACAGCTAGGCACTTTGCAAAAAACAGCTCTGTTTTCTTTGTGAAAATGTGATGTGTCCACGTTGTGATTTGGGGCATTTTGTGTCCTGGGCGCTAGGCCTACCCACACAAGTGAGGTACCATTTTTATTGGGAGACTTGGGGGAACACTGGGTGGAAGGAATTTGTGGCTCATCTCAGATTCCAGAACTTTCTGTCACCAAAATCTGAGGAGAAAGTGTTTTTTGGCCAAAGTTTGAGGTTTGCAAAGCATTATGGTTAACAGAACCTGGTGAGAGCCCCACAAGTCAACCCATTTTGGACTCCCCTGGGTGTCTAGTTTTCAAAAATGGAAAGGTTTGGTAGGTTTCCTAGGTGTCAGCTGAGCTGGAAGCCAAAATCCACAGCTGTGCACCTTGCAAAAAAGCGCTCTGCTTTTTTGGGGAAAATGTGATGTGTCCACATTGTGTTTTGGGGAATTTCCAGTTGTTGGCGCTAGGCCTACCCACACAAGTGAGGTACCATTTGTATTGGGAGGCTTGGGGGAACGGTGGGTGGAAGAAAATTTGTGGCTCCTCTCAGATTCCAGAACTTTCAGTCACCCAAATGTGAGGAAAAGGGGTTTTTGTGGCTAAAATTGCTAGGTTTGCAAAGGATTCTGGGTAGCAGAACCTGGTTAGAGCCCCACAAGTCACTTCATCCTGGATTCTCCTAGTTGACTAGTTTTAAAAAATGCAGAGGTTTGTAGGTTTCCCTGGGTGTCAGCTGAGCTAGAGGCCAAAATCCACAGCTAGGCACTTTGCAAAAAACAGCTCTGTTTTCTTTGGGAAAATGTGATGTGTCCATGTTGTGATTTGGGGCATTTTGTGTCCTGGGCGCTAGGCCTACCCACACAAGTGAGGTACCATTTTTATTGGGAGACTTGGGGGAACACTGGGTGGAAGGAATTTGTGGCTCCTCTCAGGTTCCAGAACTTTCTGTCACCGAAATCTGAGGAGAAAGTGTTTTTGGGCCAAAGTTTGAGGTTTGCAAAGGATTATGGTTAACAGAACCTGGTGAGAGCCCCACAAGTCAACCCTTTTTGGACTCCCCTAGGTGTCTAGTTTTCAAAAATGGAAAGGTTTGGTAGGTTTCCCTATGTGTCAGCTGAGCTGCAAGCCAAAATCCACAGCTAGGCACCTTGCAAAAAATTGCTCTGCTTTTTTTGGGAAAATGTGATGTGTCCACATTGTGTTTTGGGGAATTTCCAGTTGTGGGCGCTAGGCCTACCCACACAAGTGAGGTACCATTTTTATTGGGAGGCTTGGGGGAACGGTGGGTGGAAGAAAATTTGTGGCTCCTCTCAGATTCCAGAACTTTCAGTCACCCAAATGTGAGGAAAATGGTTTTTTGTGGCCAAATTGCTAGGTTTGCAAAGGATTCTGGGTAGCAGAACCTGGTGAGAGCCCCACAAGTCACTTCATCCTGGATTCTCCTAGTTGACTAGTTTTAAAAAATGAACAGGTTTGGTAGGTTTCCCTAGGTGTCGGCTGAGCTAGAGCCCAAAATACACAGCTAGGCACTTTGCAAAGAACAGCAATGTTTTCTTTGGGAAAATTTGATTTGTCCACGTAGTGTTTTGGGGCATTTCCTGTTGCGGGTGCTAGGCCTACCCACATATTTGAGGTACCATTTTTATTGGGAGACATGGGGGAACGCTGGGTGGAGGAAATTTGTGGCTCCTCTCAGATTCCAGAAGTTTCTTTCACCAAAATGTGAGGAAAAAGGGTTTTTGTGGCCAAATTGCTAGGTTTGCAAAGGATTCTGGGTTGCAGAACTTGGTGAGAGCCCCACAAGTCACTCCACCCTGCATTCCCCTGGTTGTCTAGTTTTCAAAAATGCACAGGTTTGTTGGTTTCCCTAGGTGTCGGCTGGACAAGAGGCCAAAATCCACAGCTAGGCACTTTGAAAAAAACAGCAATGTTTTCTTTGGGAAAATGTGATGTGTCCACGTTGTGTTTTGGGGTATTTCCTGTCACGGGCGCTAGGCCTACCCACACAAGTGAGGTACCATTTTTATTGTGAGACTTGGGGGAACCCTGGGTGGAAGGAAATTTGTGGCTCTTCTCCGATTCCAGAACTTTCTGTCACCGAAATTTGAGGAAAAAGTGTTTATTTTACCACATTTTGAGGTTTGCACAGGATTATGGTTAACAGAACCTGGTGAGAGCCCCACAAGTCAACCCATATTGGACTCCCCTAGGTGTCTAGTTTTCAAAAATGCACAGGATTGGTAGGTTTCCTTAGGTGTCGGCTGAGCTAGAGGCCAAAATCCACAGCTAGGCACTTTGCAAAAAACAGCTCTGTTTTCTTTGGGAAAATGTGATGTGTCCATGTTGTGATTTGGGGCATTTTGTGTCCTGGGCGCTAGGCCTACCCACACAAGTGAGGTACAATTTTTATTGGGATACTTGGGGGAACACTGGGTGGAAGGAATTTGTGGCTCCTCTCATGTTCCAGAACTTTCTGTCACCGAAATCTGAGGAGAAAGTGTTTTTTGGCCAAAGTTTGAGGTTTGCAAAGGATTATGGTTAACAGAACCTGGTGAGAGCCCCACAAGTCAACCCTTTTTGGACTCCCCTAGGTGTCTAGTTTTCAAAAATGGAAAGGTTTGGTAGGTTTCCCTGGGTGTCAGCTGAGCTTGAAGCCAAAATCCACAGCTAGGCACCTTGCAAAAAAATGCTCTGCTTTTTTTGGGAAAATGTGATGTGTCCACATTGTGTTTTGGAGAATTTCCAGTTGTGGGCGCTAGGCCTACCCACACAAGTGAGGTACCATTTTTATTGGGAGGTTTGGGGGAACGGTGGGTGGAAGAAAATTTGTGGCTCCTCTCAGATTCCAGAACTTTCAGTCACCCAAATGTGAGGAAAAGGGTTTTTTGTGGCCAAATTGCTAGGTTTGCAAAGGATTCTGGGTAGCAGAACCTGGTGAGAGCCCCACAAGTCACTTCATCCTGGATTCTCCTAGTTGACTAGTTTTAAAAAATGAACAGGTTTGGTAGGTTTTCCTAGGTGTCGGCTGAGCTAGAGCCCAAAATACACAGCTAGGCACTTTGCAAAAAACAGCAATGTTTTCTTTGGGAAAATTTGATTTGTCCACGTAGTGTTTTGGGGCTTTTCCTGTTGTGGGTGCTAGGCCTACCCACATATTTGAGGTACCATTTTTATTGGGAGACATGGGGGAACGCTGGGTGGAAGTTAATTTGTGGCTCCTCTCAGATTCCAGAAGTTTCTTTCACCAAAATGTGAGGAAAAAGGGTTTTTGTGGCCAAATTGCTAGGTTTGCAAAGGATTCTGGGTAGCAGAACTTGATGAGAGCCCCACAAGTCACTCCACCCTGCATTCCCCTGGTTGTCTAGTTTTCAAAAATGCACAGGTTTGTTGGTTTCCCTAGGTGTCGACTGGACAAGAGGCCAAAATCCACAGCTAGGCACTTTGAAAAAACAGCAATGTTTTCTTTGGGAAAATGTGATGTGTCCACGTTGTGTTTTGGGGTATTTCCTGTCACGGGCGCTAGGCCTACCCACACAAGTGAGGTACCATTTTTATTGGGAGACTTGGGGGAACCCTGGGTGGAAGGAAATTTGTGGCTCTTCTCAGATTCCAGAACTTTCTGTCACCGAAATTTGAGGAAAAAGTGTTTATTTTACCACATTTTGAGGTTTGCACAGGATTATGGTTAACAGAACCTTGTGAGAGCCCCACAAGTCAACCCATATTGGACTCCCCTAGGTGTCTAGTTTTCAAAAATGCACAGGATTGGTAGGTTTCCTTAGGTGTCGGCTGAGCTAGAGGCCAAAATCCACAGCTAGGCACTTTGCAAAAAACAGCTCTGTTTTCTTTGGGAAAATGTGATGTGACCATGTTGTGATTTGGGGCATTTTGTGTCCTGGGCGCTAGGCCTACCCACACAAGTGAGGTACCAGTTTTATTGGGAGACTTGGGGGAACACTGGGTGGAAGGAATTTGTGGCTCCTCTCAGGTTCCAGAACTTTCTGTCACCGAAATCTGAGGAGAAAGTGTTTTTTGGCCAAAGTTTGAGGTTTGGAAAGGATTATGGTTAACAGAACCTGGTGAGAGCCCCACAAGTCAACCCTTTTTGGACTCCCCTAGGTGTCTAGTTTTCAAAAATGGAAAGGTTTGGTAGGTTTCCCTAGGTGTCAGCTGAGCTTGAAGCCAAAATCCACAGCTAGGCACCTTGCAAGAAAATGCTCTGCTTTTTTTGGGAAAATGTGATGTGTCCACATTGTGTTTTGGGGAATTTCCAGTTGTGGGCGCTAGGCCTACCCACACAAGTGAGGTACCATTTTTATTGGGAGGTTTGGGGGAACGGTGGGTGGAAGAAAATTTGTGGCTCCTCTCAGATTCCAGAACTTTCAGTCACCCTAATGTGAGGAAAAGGGGTTTTTGTGGCCAAATTGCTAGGTTTGCAAAGGATTCTGGGTAGCAGAACCTGGTGAGAGCCCCACAAGTCACTTCATCTTGCCTTCTCCTAGTTGACTAGTTTTAAAAAATGAACAGGTTTGGTAGGTTTCCCTAGGTGTCGGCTGAGCTAGAGCCCAAAATACACAGCTAGGCACTTTGCAAAAAACAGCAATGTTTTCTTTGGGAAAATTTGATTTGTCCACGTAGTGTTTTGGGGCATTTCCTGTTGTGGGTGCTAGGCCTACCCACATATTTGAGGTACCATTTTTATTGGGAGACATGGGGGAACGCTGGGTGGAAGGAAATTTGTGGCTCCTCTCAGATTCCAGAACTTTCTTTCACCAAAATGTGAGGAAAAAGGGTTTTTGTGGCCAAATTGCTAGGTTTGCAAAGGATTCTGGGTAGCAGAACTTGGTGAGAGCCCAACAAGTCACTCCACCCTGCATTCCCCTGGTTGTCTAGTTTTCAAAAATGCACAGGTTTGTTGGTTTCCCTAGGTGTCGGCTGGACAAGAGGCCAAAATCCACAGCTAGGCACTTTGAAAAAAACAGCAATGTTTTCTTTGGGAAAATGTGATGTGTCCACGTTGTGTTTTGGGGTATTTCCTGTCACGGGCGCTAGGCCTACCCACACAAGTGAGGAACCATTTTTATTGTGAGACTTGGGGGAACCCTGGGTGGAAGGAAATTTGTGGCTCTTCTCAGATTCCAGAACATTCTGTCACCGAAATTTGAGGAAAAAGTGTTTATTTTACCACATTTTGAGGTTTGCACAGGATTATGGTTAACAGAACCTGGTGAGAGCCCCACAAGTCAACCCATATTGGACTCCCCTAGGTGTCTAGTTTTCAAAAATGCACAGGATTGGTAGGTTTCCTTAGGTGTCAGCTGAGCTAGAGGCCAAAATCTACAGCTAGGCACTTTGCAAAAAACAGCTCTGTTTTCTTTGGGAAAATGTGATGTGTCCATGTTGTGATTTGGGGCATTTTGTGTCCTGGGCGCTAGGCCTACCCACACATGTGAGGTACCATTTTTATTGGGAGACTTGGGGGAACACTGGGTGGAAGGAATTTGTGGCTCCTCTCAGATTCCAGAACTTTCTGTCACGAAATCTGAGGAGAAAGTGTTTTTTGGCCAAAGTTTGAGGTTTGCAAAGGATTATGGTTAACAGAACCTGGTGAGAGCCCCACAAGTCAACCCATATTGGACTCCCCTAGGTGTCTAGTTTTCAAAAATGCACAGGATTGGTAGATTTCCTTAGGTGTCAGCTGAGCTGGAAGCCAAAATCCACAGCTAGGCACCTTGCAAAAAAATGCTCTGCTTTTTTGGGGAAAATGTGATGTGTCCACATTGTGTTTTGGGGAATTTCCAGTTGTGGGCACTAGGCCTACCCACACAAGTGAGGTACCATTTTTATTGGGAGGCTTGGGGGAACGGTGGGTGGAAGAAAATTTGTGGCTCCTCTCAGATTCCAGAACTTTCAGTCACCCAAATGTGAGGAAAAGGGGTTTTTGTGGCCAAATTACTAGGTTTGCAAAGGATTCTGGGTAGCAGAACCTGGTGAGAGCCCCACAAGTCACTTCATCCTGGATTCTCCTAGTTGACTAGTTTTAAAAAATGAACAGGTTTGGTAGGTTTCCCTAGGTGTCGGCTGAGCTAGAGCCCAAAATACACAGCTAGGCACTTTGCAAAAAACAGCAATGTTTTCTTTGGGAAAATTTGATTTGTCCACGTAGTGTTTTGGGGCATTTCCTGTTGCGGGTGCTAGGCCTACCCGGTTATATGACGGAACACTGAATCTTAAACTACTACTAACCTTAACAACGAGGTCGGAACACCGACCTCGTCTTTACTACTAATGATTTTACCACGAATGCCTTAACAACGATATTTCGTTGTAAAGGCATTCCTGATAAAATCATTAGCAATAGGCACCATTCACCCTATATCCCTCACCCCACCCCCCCAACCCCACCCCAAAACTTAAAACCCCCTGACCCCCCACCCACTCCCCAAAACCAAAAACGCCCCACCCCCCCCAACCCCACCCTAAAACCTAAAACCCCCGACCCCCCACCCCCTCCCCAAAACGAAAAACGCCCCACCCCCCCAACCCCACCCCAAAACCTAAAATCCCCGACCCCCCACCCCCTCCCCAAAACCAAAAACGCCCCACCCCCCCAAACCCCACCCCAAAACCTAACACCCCCTGACCCCCACCCCCTCCCCAAAACCTAAAACCACCCACTTACCTGATTCGTCACCTTGTCATCTGCGTCGTCCTCCTCAGCCGACTCCCTTGTTTGTACCTTAACCATGCATGTTCGTTGTTCAGGACATGCGTGGTTAAGGCACAAAATAACAAAGTCGTGGTTAAAGAAAGCGTTGTTCCGCTTTCGTTAACCAGGACTTCGTTATAAAAAATTCGGCATAAAGGTTGTTTACCGGCCTACCCATATATTTGAGGTACCATTTTTATTGGGAGACATGGGGGAACGCTGGGTGGAAGGAAATTTGTGGCTCCTCTCAGATTCCAGAACTTTCTTTCACCAAAATGTGAGAAAAAAGTGTTTTTGGGCCAAATTTTGAGGTTTGCAAAGGATTATGGTTAACAGAACCTGGTGAGAGCCCCACAAGTCAACCCATTTTGGACTCCCCTAGGTGTCTAGTTTTCAAAAATGCAAAGGTTTGGTAGGTTTCCCTAGGTGTCGGCTGAGCTAGTGGCCAAAATTCACAAATAGACACTTTGCAAAAAACAGCTGTTTTCTTTGGGAAAATGTGACGTGTCCACGTTGTGTTTTGGGGCATATCCTATTGCAGGCGCTAGGCAAACCCACACAAGTTAGGCACCATTTTTATTGGGAGACTTGGGGGAACGCTGGGTGAGAGGAAATTTGTGGCTCCTCTCAGATTGCAGAAGTTTCTGTCACCAAAATGTGAGGAAAAGGTGTTTTTTTGGCCAAATTTTGAGATTTGCAAAGGATTCCGGTTAACAGAACCTGGTGAGAGCCCCACAAGTCACCCCTTCTTGGATTTCCCTAGGTGTCTAGTTTTAAAAAATGCACAGGTTTGGTGGGTTTCCCAAGGTGTCGGCTGAGCTAGAGGGCAAAATACACAGCTAGGCACTTTGCAAAAAACAGCTCTGTTTTCTTTGGGAAAATGTGATGGGTCCACGTTGTGTTTTGGGGCAGTTCCTGTCACGGGCGCTAGGCCTACCCACACAAGTGAGGTACCATTTTTATTGGGAGACTTGGGGGAGCGTGGGGTGGAAGGAAATTTGTGGCTCCTCTCATATTGCAGAAGTTTCTGTCACCAAAATGTGAGGAAAAAGTGTTTTTTGCCCACATTTGGAGGTTTGCGAAAAATTCTTCTTAACAGAGACTGATGAGAGCCCCACAAGTCACCCCATTTCGGATTTCCCTAGGTGTCTAGTTTTAAAAAATTTGTAGGGTTGGTAGGTTTCCCTAAGTGCTGGCTGAGCTAGAGGCCAAAATTCACAGCTAGGCACTTTGCAAAAAACAGCTGTTTTCATTGGGAAAATGTGATGTGTCCACGTTGTGTTTTGGGGCATTTCCTATCGCAGGCGGTAGGCCTACCCACACAAGTGAGGTACCATTTTTATTGGGAGACTTGGGGGAATGTGGGGTGGAAGAGAATTTGTGGCTCCTCTCAGATTCCAGAAATTTCTGTCACCGAAATATGATTAGAAAGTGTTTTTTGGCCAACTTTTGAGGTTTGCAAAGGATTATGGTTAACAGAATCTGGTGAGAGCCCCACAAGTCATCCTATTTTGGACTCCCCTCGGTGTCTAGTTTTAAAAAAAGCCCAGGTTTGGTAGGTATCCCTTGGTGTCGACTGAGCTAGAGGCCAAAATCCACAACTAGGCACTTTGCAAGAAACAGCAATGTTTTGTTTGGGAAAATGTGATGTGTCCACGTTGTGTTTTGGGGTATTTCCTGTCACGGGCGCTAGGCCTACCCACACAAGTGAGGTACCATTTTTATTGTGAGACTTGGGGGAACCCTGTGTGGGAGGAAATTTGTGGCTCTTCTCAGATTCCAGAACTTTCTGTCACCGAAATCTGAGGACAAAGTGTTTTTTGGCCAAAGTTTGAGGTTTGCAAAGGATTATGGTTAACAGAACCTGGTGAGATCCCCACAAGTCAACCCATTTTGGACACCCCTAGGTGTCTAGTTTTCAAAAATGGAAAGGTTTGGTAGGTTTCCCTAGGTGTCAGCTGAGCTATGGGGCAAAATACACAGCTAGGCACTTTGCAAAAAACAGCTCTGTTTTCTTTGGGAAAATGTGACGTGTCCACGTTGTGTTTTGGGGCATATCCTATTGCAGGAGCTAGGTCTACCCACACAAGTTAGGCACCATTTTTATTGGGAGACTTGGGGGAACGTGGGGTGGAAGGAAATTTGTGGCTCCTCTCAGATTGCAGAAGTTTCTGTCACCAAAATTTGAGGAAAAGGTGTTTTTTTGGCCAAATTTTGAGATTTGCAAAGGAGTCCGGTTAACAGAACCTGGTGAGAGCCCCACAAGTCACCCCTTCTTGGATTTCCCTAGGTGTCTAGTTTTAAAAAATGCACAGGTTTGGTGGGTTTCCCTAGGTGTCGGCTGAGCTAAAGGGCAAAATACACAGCTAGGCACTTTGCAAAAAACAGCTCTGTTTTCTTTGGGAAAATGTGATGGGTCCACGTTGTGTTTTGGGGCAGTTCCTGTCACGGGCGCTAGGCCTACCCACACAAGTGAGGTACCATTTTTATTGGGAGGCTTGGGGAGCGTGGGGTGGAAGGAAATTTGTGGCTCCTCTCAGATTGCAGAAGTTTCCGTCACCAAAATGTGAGGAAAAAGTGTTTTTTGCCCACATTTTGAGGTTTGCGAACAATTCTTCTTAACAGAGACTGATGAGAGCCCCACAAGTCACCCCATTTCGGATTTCCCTGGGTGTCTAGTTTAAAAAAATGTGTAGGGTTGGTAGGTTTCCCTAAGTGCTGGCTGAGCTAGAGGCCAAAATTTACAGCTAGGCACTTTGCAAAAAACAGCTGTTTTCATTGGGAAAATGTGATGTGTCCACGTTGTGTTTTGGGGCATTTCCTATCGCAGGCGCTAGGCCTACCCACACAAGTGAGGTACCATTCTTATTGGGAGACTTGGGGGAACGTGGGGTGGAAGAGAATTTGTGGCTCCTCTCAGATTCCAGAAATTTCTGTCACCAAAATGTGAGTGAAAGGTGTTTTTGGGCCAAATGTTGAGGTTTGCAAGGGATTCCGGTTAACAGGACCTGGTGACAACCCCACAAGTCACCCCTTCTTGGATTTCCCTAGGTGTCTAGTTTTCAAAAATGTGTAGGGTTGGTAGGTTTCCCTAGGTGCTGACTGAGCTAGAGGCCAAAATCAACAGCTAGGCACTTTAAAAAAAAGAGCTCTGTTTTCTTTGAGAGAATGTGATGTGCCCATGTTGTGTTTTGGGGCATTTCCTGTCGCGGGCGCTAGGCCTACCCACACAAGTGAGGTACCATTTTTATTGGGAGACTTGGGGGAACACTGGGTGTGAGGAAATTTGTGGCTCCTCTGAGATTCCACACCTTTCTGTCACCGAAATATGATTAGAAAGTGTGTTTTGGCCAACTTTTGAGGTTTGCAAAGGATTATGGTTAACAGAATCTGGTGAGAGCCCCACAAGTCATCCCATTTTGGACTCCCCTAGGTGTCTAGTTTTCAAAAAAGCACAGGTTTGGTAGGTATCCCTTGGTGTCGACTGAGCTAGAGGCCAAAATCCACAACTAGGCACTTTGCAAGAAACAGCAATGTTTTGTTTGGGAAAATGTGATGTGTCCACGTTGTGTTTTGGGGTATTTCCTGTCACGGGCGCTAGGCCTACCCACACAAGTGAGGTACCATTTTTATTGTGAGACTTGGGGGAACCCTGTGTGGGAGGAAATTTGTGGCTCTTCTCAGATTCCAGAACTTTCTGTCACCGAAATCTGAGGAGAAAGTGTTTTTTGGCCAAAGTTTGAGGTTTGCAAAGGATTATGGTTAACAGAACCTGGTGAGATCCCCACAAGTCAACCCATTTTGGACACCCCTAGGTGTCTAGTTTTAAAAAATGCACAGGTTTGGTGGGTTTCCCTAGGTGTCGGCTGAGCTATAGGGCAAAAAACACAGCTAGGCAGTTTGCAAAAAACAGCTCTGTTTTCTTTGGGAAAATGTGATGTGTCCACGTTGTGTTTTGGGACAGTTCCTGTCACGGGCGCTAGGCCTACCCACACAAGTGAGGTACCATTTTTATTTGGAGACTTGGGGGAGCGTGCAGTGGGAGGAAATTTGTGGCTCCTCTCAGATTGCAGAAGTTTCTGTCACCAAAATGTGAGTAAAGGGTGTTTTTGGGCCAAATGTTGAGGTTTGCAAGGGATTTCGGGTAACAGAACCTGGTGACAACCCACGAGTCACCCCTTCTTGGATTTCCCTAGCTGTCTAGTTTTCAAAAATATGTAGGGTTGGTAGGTTTCCCTAGGTGTTTACTGAGCTAGAGTCCAAAATCAACAGCTAGGCACTTTCAAAAAGGAGCTCTGTTTTCTTTGAGAGAATGTGATGTGTCCACGTTGTGTGTTGGGGTATTTTCTGTCGCGGGCGCTAGGCCTACCCACACAAGTGAGGAACCATTCTTATTGGGAGACTTGGGGGAACGCTGGGTGAGAGGAAACTTGTGGCTCCTCTCAGATTGCAGAAGTTTCTGTCACCAAAATGTGAGGAGAAAGTGTTTTTGGCCAAAGTTTGAGGTTTGCAAAGGATTATGGTTAACAGAACCTGGTGAGAGCACCACAAGTCAACCCTTTTTGGACTCCCCTAGGTGTCTAGTTTTCAAAAATGGAAAGGTTTGGTAGGTTTCCCTAGGTGTCAGCTGAGCTGGAAGCCAAAATCCACAGCTAGGCACCTTGCAAAAAAATGCTCTGCTTTTTTTGGGAAAATGTGATGTGTCCACATTGTGTTTTGGGTAATTTCCAGTTGTGGGCGCTAGGCCTACCCACACAAGTGAGGTACCATTTTTATTGGGAGGCTTGGGGGAACGGTGGGTGGAAAAAAATTTGTGGCTCCTCTCAGATTCCAGAACTTCCAGTCACCCAAATGTGAGGAAAAGGGGTTTTTGTGGCCAAATTGCTAGGTTTGCAAAGAATTCTGGGTAGCAGAACCTGGTGAGAGCCCCACAAGTCACTTCATCCTGGATTCTCCTAGTTGACTAGTTTTAAAAAATGAACAGGTTTGGTAGGTTTCCCTAGGTGTCGGCTGAGCTAGAGCCCAAAATACACAGCTAGGCACTTTGCAAAAAACAGCAATGTTTTCTTTGGGAAAATTTGATTTGTCCACGTAGTGTTTTGGGGCATTTCCTGTTGCGGGCGCTAGGCCTACCCACATATTTGAGGTGCCATTTTTATTGGAGACATGGGGGAACGCTGGGTGGAAGGAAATTCGTGGCTCCTCTCAGATTCCAGAACTTTCTTTCACCAAAATGTGAGGAAAAAGGTTTTTTTTGGCCAAATTGCTAGGTTTGCAAAGGATTCTGGGTAGCAGAACTTGGTGAGAGCCCCACAAGTCACTCCACCCTGCATTCCCCTGGTTGTCTAGTTTTCAAAAATGCACAGGTTTGTTGGTTTCCCTAGGTGTCAGCTGGACAAGAGGCCAAAATCCACAGCTAGGCACTTTGACAAAAACAGCAATGTTTTCTTTAGGAAAATGTGATGTGTCCACGTTGTGTTTTGGGGTATTTCCTGTCACGGGAGATAGGCCTACCCACACAAGTGAGGTACCATTTGTATTGTGAGACTTGGGGGAACCCTGGGTGGAAGGAAATTTGTGGCTCTTCTCAGATTCCAGAACTTTCTGTCACCGAAATTTGAGGAAAAAGTGTTTATTTTACCACATTTTGAGATTTGCACAGGATTATGGTTAACAGAACCTGGTGAGAGCCCCAAAAGTCAACCCATATTGGACTCCCCTAGGTGTCTAGTTTTCAAAAATGCACAGGATTGGTAGGTTTCCTTAGGTGTCGGCTGAGCTAGAGGCCAAAATCCACAGCTAGGCACTTTGCAAAAAACAGCTCTGTTTTCTTTGGGAAAATGTGATGTGTCCATGTTGTGATTTGGGGCATTTTGTGTACTGGGCGCTAGGCCTACCCACACAAGTGAGGTACCATTTTTATTGGGAGACTTGGGGGAACACTGGGTGTAAGGAATTTGTGGCTCCTCTCAGATTCCAGAACTTTCTGTCACCGAAATCTGAGGAGAAAGTGTTTTTTGGCCAAAGTTTGAGGTTTGCAAAGGATTTTGGTTAACAGAACCTGCTGAGAGCCCCACAAGTCAACCCTTTTTCGACTCCCCTATGTGTCTAGTTTAAAAAATGGAAAGGTTTGGTAGGTTTCCCTAGGTGTCAGCTGAGCTGGAAGCCAAAATCCACAGCTAGGCACCTTGCAAAAAAATTGCTCTGCTTTTTTTGGGAAAATGTGATGTGTCCACATTGTGTTTTGGGGAATTTCCAGTTGTGGGCGCTAGGCCTACCCACACAAGTGAGGTACCATTTTTATTGGGAGGCTTGGGGGAACGGTGGGTGGAAGAAAATTTGTGGCTCCTCTCAGATTCCAGAACTTTCAGTCACCCAAATGTGAGGAAAAGGGTTTTTGTGGCCAAATTGCTAGGTTTGCAAAGGATTCTGAGTAGCAGAACCTGGTGAGAGCCCCACAAGTCACTTCATCCTGGATTCTCCTAGTTGACTAGTTTTAAAAAATGAACAGGTTTGGTAGGTTTCCCTAGGTGTCGGCTGAGCTAGAGCCAAAATACACAGCTAAGCACTTTGCAAAAAACAGCAATGTTTTCTTTGGGAAAATTTGATTTGTCCACGTAGTGTTTTGGGGCATTTCCTGTTGTGGGCGCTAGGCCTACCCACATATTTGAGGTGCCATTTTTATTGGAGACATGGGGGAACGCTGGGTGGAAGGAAATTCGTGGCTCCTCTCAGATTCCAGAACTTTCTTTCACCAAAATGTGAGGAAAAAGGGTTTTTGTGGCCAAATTGCTATGTTTGCAAAGGATTCTGGGTAGCAGAACTTGGTGAGAGCCCCACAAGTCACTCCACCCTGCATTCCCCTGGTTGTCTAGTTTTAAAAAATGCACAGGTTTGTTGGTTTCCCTAGGTGTCAGCTGGACAAGAGGCCAAAATCCACAGCTAGGCACTTTGAAAAAAACAGCAATGTTTTCTTTAGGAAAATGTGATGTGTCCACGTTGTGTTTTGGGGTATTTCCTGTCACGGGGCGATAGGCCTACCCACACAAGTGAGGTACCATTTGTATTGTGAGACTTGGGGGAACCCTGGGTGGAAGGAAATTTGTGGCTCTTCTCAGATTCCATAACTTTCTGTCACCGAAATTTGAGGAAAAAGTGTTTATTTTACTACATTTTGAGGTTTGCACAGGATTATGGTTAACAGAACCTGGTGAGAGCCGCAAAAGTCAACCCATATTGGACTCCCCTAGGTGTCTAGTTTTCAAAAATGCACAGGATTGGTAGGTTTCCTTAGGTGTCGGCTGAGCTAGAGGCCAAAATCCACAGCTAGGCACTTTGCAAAAAACAGCTCTGTTTTCTTTGGGAAAATGTGATGTGTCCATGTTGTGATTGGGGCATTTTGTGTCCTGGGCGCTAGGCCTACCCACACAAGTGAGGTACCATTTTTATTGGGAGACTTGGGGGAACACTGAGTGGAAGGAATTTGTGGCTCCTCTCAGATTCCAGAACTTTCTGTCACCGAAATCTGAGGAGAAAGTGTTTTTTGGCCAAAGTTTGAGGTTTGCAAAGGATTATGGTTAACAGAACCTGCTGAGAGCCCCACAAGTCAACCCTTTTTGGACTCCCCTATGTGTCTAGTTTTCAAAAATGGAAAGGTTTGGTAGGTTTCCCTAGGTGTCAGCTGAGCTGGAAGCCAAAATCCACAGCTAGGCACCTTGCAAAAAAATGCTCTGCTTTTTTTGGGAAAATGTGATGTGTCCACATTGTGTTTTGGGGAATTTCCAGTTGTGGGCGCTAGGCCTACCCACACAAGTGAGGTACCATTTTTATTGGGAGGCTTGGGGAACGGTGGGTGGAAGAAAATTTGTGGCTCCTCTCAGATTCCAGAACTTTCAGTCACCCAAATGTGAGGAAAAGGGTTTTTTGTGGCCAAATTGCTAGGTTTGCAAAGGATTCTGGGTAGCAGAACCTGGTGAGAGCCCCACAAGTCACTTCATCCTGGATTCTCCTAGTTTACTAGTTTTAAAAAATGAACAGGTTTGGTAGGTTTCCCTAGGTGTCGGCTGAGCTAGAGCCCAAAATACACAGCTAGGCACTTTGCAAAAAACAGCAATGTTTTCTTTGGGAAAATTTGATTTGTCCACGTAGTGTTTTGGGGCATTTCCTGTTGCAGGCACTAGGCCTACCCATATATTTGAGGTACCATTTTTATTGGGAGACATGGGGGAAACGCTGGGTGGAAGGAAATTTGTGGCTCCTCTCAGATTCCAGAACTTTCTTTCACCAAAATGTGAGGAAAAAGTGTTTTTGGGCCAAATTTTGAGGTTTGCAAAGGATTATGGTTAACAGAACCTGGTGAGAGCCCCACAAGTCAACCCATTTTGGACTCCCCTAGGTGTCTAATTTTCAAAAATGCAAAGGTTTGGTAGGTTTCCCTAGGTGTCGGCTGAGCTAGTGGCCAAAATTCACAAATAGACACTTTGCAAAAAACAGCTGTTTTCTTTGGGAAAATGTGACGTGTCCACGTTGTGTTTTGGGGCATATCCTATTGCAGGCGCTAGGCCTACCCACACAAGTTAGGCACCATTTTTATTGGGAGACTTGGGGGAACGTGGGGGTGGAAGGAATTTGTGGCTCCTCTCAGATTGCAGAAGTTTCTGTCACCAAAATGTGAGGAAAAGGTGTTTTTTTGGCCAAATTTTGAGATTTGCAAAGGATTCCGGTTAACAGAACCTGGTGAGAGCCACACAAGTCACCCCTTCTTGGATTTCCCTAGGTGTCTAGTTTTAAAAAATGCACAGGTTTGGTGGGTTTCCCTAGGTGTCGGCTGAGCTAGAGGGCAAAATACACAGCTAGGCACTTTGCAAAAAACAGCTCCGTTTTCTTTGGGAAAATGTGATGTGTCCACGTTGTGTTTTGGGGCAGTTCCTGTCACGGGCGCTAGGCCTACCCACACAAGTGAGGTACCATTTTTATTGGGAGACTTGGGGGAGCGTGGGGTGGAAGGAAATTTGTGGCTCCTCTCAGATTGCAGAAGTTTCTGTCACCAAAATGTGAGGAAAAAGTTTTTTTTGCCCACATTTGAGGTTTGCAAAAAATTCTTCTTAACAGAGACTGATGAGAGCCCCACAAGTCACCCCATTTCGGATTTCCCTAGGTGTCTAGTTTTAAAAAATGTGTAGGGTTGGTAGGTTTCCCTAAGTGCTGGCTGAGCTAGAGGCCAAAATTCACAGCTAGGCACTTTGCAAAAAAACAGCTGTTTTCATTGGAAAATGTGATGTGTCCACATTGTGTTTTGGGGCATTTCCTATCGCAGGCGCTAGGCCTACCCACACAAGTGAGGTACCATTTTTATTGGGAGACTTGGAGGAACGTGGGGTGGAAGAGAATTTGTGGCTCCTCTCAGATTCCAGAAATTTCTGTCACCAAAATGTGAGTGAAAGGTGTTTTTGGGCCAAATGTTGAGGTTTGCAAGGGATTCCGGTTAACAGAACCTGGTGACAACCCCACAAGTCACCCCTTCTTGGATTTTCCTAGGTGTCTAGTTTTCAAAAATGTGTAGGGTTGGTAGGTTTCCCTAGGTGCTGACTGAGCTAGAGGCCAAAATCAACAGCTAGGCACTTTAAAAAAAAGAGCTCTGTTTTCTTTGAGAGAATGTGATGTGCCCACGTTGTGTTTTGGGGCATTTCCTGTCGCGGGCGCTAGGCCTACCCACACAAGTGAGGTACCATATTTATTGGGAGACTTGGGGGAACACTGGGTGAGAGGAAATTTGTGGCTCCTCTCAGATTCCAGGCCTTTCTGTCACCGAAATATGATTAGAAAGTGTTTTTTGGCCAACTTTTGAGGTTTGCAAAGGATTATGGTTAACAGAATCTGGGGTGAGCCCCACAAGTCATCCCATTTTGGACTCCCCTAGGTGTCTAGTTTTCAAAAAAGTACAGGTTTGGTAGGTATCCCTTGGTGTCGACTGAGCTAGAGGCCAAAATCCACAACTAGGCACTTTGCAAGAAACAGCAATGTTTTCTTTGGAAAATGTGATGTGTCCACGTTGTGTTTTGGGGTATTTCCTGTCACGGGCGCTAGGCCTACCCCACACAAGTGAGGTAACATTTTTATTGGGAGGCTTGGCGGAACGCTGGGTGGAAGGAAATTTGTAGCTCCTCTCAGATTCCAGAACTTTCTGTCTCCCAAATGTGAGGAAAAAGGGATTTTGTGGCCAAATTGCTAGGTTTGCAAAGGATTCTGGGTAGCAGAACTTGGTGAGAGCCCCACAAGTCACTCCACCCTGCATTCCCCAGTTGTCTAGTTTTAAAAAAAATGCACAGGTTTGTTGGTTTCCCTAGGTGTCGGCTGGACAAGAGGCCAAAATCCACAGCTACGCACTTTGCAAAAAAACAGCAATGTTTTCTTTGGGAAAATGTGATGTGTCCACGTTGTGTTTTGGGACAGTTCCTGTCACGGGAGCTAGGCCTACCCACACAAGTGAGGTACCATTTTTATTGGGAGACTTGGGGGAGCGTGGGGTGGAAGGAAATTTGTGGCTCCTCTCAGATTGCAGAAGTTTCTGTCACCAAAATGTGAGTAAAGGGTGTTTTTGGGCCAAATGTTGAGGTTTGCAAGGGATTTCGGGTAACAGAACCTGGTGACAACCCCACAAGCTACCCCTTCTTGGATTTCACTAGGTGTCTAGTTTTCAAAAATATGTAGGGTTGGTAGGTTTCCCTAGGTGCTGACTGAGCTAGAGGCCAAAATCAACAGCTAGGCACTTTAAAAAAGGAGCTCTGTTTTCTTTGAGAGAATGTGATGTGTGCACGTTGTGTGTTGGTGCATTTCCTGTCGTGGGCGCTAGGCCTACCCACACAAGTGAGGTACCATTCTTATTGGGAGACTTGGGGGAACGCTGGGTGAGAGGAAATTTGTGGCTCCTCTCAGATTGCAGAAGTTTCTGTCACCAAAATGTGAGGAAAAGGTTTTTTTGGACAAATTTTGAGATTTGCAAAGGATTCCGGTTAACAGAACCTGGTGAGAGCCCCACAAGTCACCCCTTCTTGGATTTCCCTAGGTGTCTAGTTTTAAAAAACGCAAAGGTTTGGTAGGTTTCCCTAGGTGTTTGCTGAGCTAGAGGGCAAAATACACAGCTAGGCACTTTGCAAAAAACAGCTCTGTTTTCTTTGGGAAAATGTGATATGTCCACGTTGTGTTTTGGGGCATTTCCTGTCGCGGGCGCTAGGCCTACCCACACAAGTGAGGTACCATTTTTATGGGGAGACTTGGGGGAGTGTGGGGTGGAAGGAAGTTTGTGGCTCCTCTCAGATTGCAGAAGTTTCTGTCACCAAAATGTGAGTAAAGGGTGTTTTTGGGCCAAATGTTGAGGTTTGCAAGGGATTCCGGGTAACAGAACCTGGTGACAACCCCACAAGTCACCCCTTCTTGGATTTCCCTAGGTGTCTAGTTTTAAAAAATATGTAGGGTTGGTAGGTTTCCCTAGGTGCTGACTGAGCTATAGGCCAAAATCAACAGCGAGGCACTTTAAAAAAAGAGCTCTGTTTTCTTTGAGAGAATGTGATGTGTCCACGTTGTGTTTTGGGGCATTTCCTGTCGCGGGCGCTAAGCCTACCCACACAAGTGAGGTACCATTTTTATTGGGAGACTTCGGGGAACGCTGGGTGAGAGGAAATTTGTGGCTCCTCTCAGATTGCAGAAGTTTCTGTCACCAAAATGTGAGGAAAAGGTGTTTTTTTGGCCAAATTTTGAGATTTGCAAAGGATTCCGGTTAACAGAACCTGGTGAGAGCCCCACAAGTCACCCCTTCTTGGATTTCTCTAGGTGTCTAGTTTTAAAAAATGCACAGGTTTGGTGGGTTTCCCTAGGTGTCGGCTGAGCTAGAGGGCAAAATACACAGCTAGACACTTTGCAAAAAACAGCTCTGTTTTCTTTGGGAAAATGTGATGTGTCCACGTTGTGTTTTGGGGCAGTTCCTGTCACGGGCGCTAGGCCTACCCACACAAGTGAGGTACCATTTTTATTGGGAGACTTGGGGGAGCGGGGGGTGGAAGGAAATTTGTGGCTCCTCTCAGATTGCAGAAGTTTCTGTCACCAAAATGTGAGTAAAGGGTGTTTTTGGGCCAAATGTTGAGGTTTGCAAGGGATTTCGGGTAACAGAACCTGGTGACAACCCCACAAGTCACCCCTTCTTGTATTTCCCTAGGTGTCTAGTTTTCAAAAATATGTAGGGTTGGTAGGTTTCCCTAGGTGCTGACTGAGCTAGAGGCCAAAATCAACAGCTAGGCACTTTCAAAAAGGAGCTCTGTTTTCTTTGAGAGAATGTGATGTGTCCACGTTGTGTGTTGGGGCATTTCCTGTCGCGGGCGCTAGGCCTACCCACACAAGTGAGGTACCATTTTTATTGGGAGACTTGGGGGAACGCTGGGTGAGAGGAAATTTGTGGCTCCTCTCAGATTGCAGAAGTTTCTGTCACCAAAATGTGAGGAAAATGTGTTTTTTTGGACAAATTTTGAGATTTGCAAAGGATTCCGGTTAACAGAACCTGGTGAGAGCCCCACAAATCACCCCTTCTTGGATTTCCCTAGGTGTCTAGTTTTAAAAAATGCAAAGGTTTGATAGGTTTCCCTAGGTGTTGGCTGAGCTAGAGGGCAAAATACACAGATAGGCACTTTGCAAAAAACAGCTCTGTTTTCTTTGGGAAAATGTGATATGTCTACGTTGTGTTTTGGGGCAGTTCCTGTCACGGATGCTAGGCCTACCCACACAAGTGAGGTACCATTTTTATTGGGAGACTTGGGGGAGCGTGGGGTGGAAGGAAATTTGTGGCTCCTCTCAGATTGCAGAAGTTTCTGTCACCAAAATGTGAGTAAACGGTGTTTTGGGGCCAAATATTGAGGTTTGCAAGGGATTCTGGGTAACAGAACCTGGTGACAACCCCACAAGTCACCCTTTCATGGATTTCCCTAGGTGTCTAGTTTTCAAAAATATGTAGGGTTGGTAGGTTTCCCTAGGTGCTGACTGAGCTATAGGCCAAAATCAACAGCTAGGCACTTTAAAAAAAGAGCTCTGTTTTCTTTGAGAGAATGTGATGTGTCCATGTTGTGTTTTGGGGCATTTCCTGTCGCGGGCGCTAGGCCTACCCACACAAGTGAGGTACCATTTTTTGGGGAGACTTGGGGGAACGCTGGGTGAGAGGAAATTTGTGGCTCCTCTCAGATTGCAGAAGTTTCTGTCACGAAAATGTGAGGAAAAGGTGTTTTTTTTGGCCAAATTTTGAGATTTGCAAAGGATTCCGGTTAACAGAACCTGGTGAGAGCCCCACAAGTCACCACTTCTTGGATTTCCCTAGGTGTCTAGTTTTAAAAAATTCACAGGTTTGGTGGGTTTCCCTAGGTGTCGGCTGAGCTAGAGGGCAAAATACACAGCTAGGCACTTTGCAAAAAACAGCTCTGTTTTCTTTGGGAAAATGTGATGTGTCCACGTTGTGTTTTGGGACAGTTCCTGTCACGGGAGCTAGGCCTACCCACACAAGTGAGGTACCATTTTTATTGGGAGACTTGGGGGAGCGTGGGGTGGGAGGAAATTTGTGGCTCCTCTCAGATTGCAGAAGTTTCTGTCACCAAAATGTGAGTAAAGGGTGTTTTGGGGCCAAATGTTGAGGTTTGCAAGGTATTTCGGGTAACAGAACCTGGTGACAACCCCACAAGTCACCCCTTCTTGGATTTCCCTAGGTGTCTAGTTTTCAAAAATATGTAGGGTTGGTAGGTTTCTCTAGGTGCTGACTGAGCTAGAGGCCAAAATCAACAGCTAGGCACTTTCAAAAAAGAGCTCTGTTTTCTTTGAGAGAATGTGATGTGTCCACGTTGTGTTTTGGGGCATTTCCTGTCGCGGGCGCTAGGCCTACCCACACAAGTGAGGTACCATTTTTATTGGGAGACTTGGGGGAACGCTGGGTGAGAGGAAATTTGTGGCTCCTCTCAGATTGCAGAAGTTTCTGTCACCAAAATGTGAGGAAAAGGTTTTTTTGGGACAAATTTTGAGATTTGCAAACGATTCCGGTTAACAGAACCTGGTGAGAGCCCCACAAGTCACCCCTTCTTGGATTTCCCTAGGTGTCTAGTTTTAAAAAATGCAAAGGTTTGGTAGGTTTCCCTAGGTGTTGGCTGAGCTAGAGGGCAAAATACACAGCTAGGCACTTTGCAAAAAACAGCTCTGTTTTCTTTGGGAAAATGTGATATGTCCACGTTGTGTTTTGGGGCAGTTCCTGTCACGGGCGCTAGGCCTACCCACACAAGTGAGGTACCATTTTTATTGGGAGACTTGGGGGAGCGTGGGGTGGAAGGAAATTTGTGGCTCCTCTCAGATTGTAGAAGTTTCTGTCACCAAAATGTGAGTAAAGGGTGTTTTTGGGCCAAATGTTGAGGTTTGCAAGGGATTCCGGGTAACAGAACTTGGTGACAACCCCACAAGTCACCTCTTCTTGGATTTCCCTAGGTGTCTAGTTTTCAAAAATATGTAGGGTTGGTAGGTTTCCCTAGGTGCTGACTGAGCTATAGGCCAAAATCAACAGCTAGGCACTTTCAAAAAAGAGCTCTGTTTTCTTTGAGAGAATGTGATGTGTCCACGTTGTGTGTTGGGGCATTTCCTGTCGCGGGCGCTAGGCCTACCCACACAAGTGAGGTACCATTTTTATTGGGAGACTTGGGGGAACGCTGGGTGAGAGGAAATTTGTGGCTCCTCTCAGATTGCAGAAGTTTCTGTCACCAAAATGTGAGGAAAAGGTGTTTTTTTGGCCAAATTTTGAGATTTGCAAGGGATTCCGGTTAACAGAACCTGGTGAGAGCCCCACAAGTCACCCCTTCTTGGACTTCTCTAGGTGTCTAGTTTTAAAAAATGCAAAGGTTTGGTGGGTTTCCCTAGGTGTCGGCTGAGCTAGAGGGCAAAATACACAGCTAGGCACTTTGCAAAAAACAGCTCTGTTTTCTTTGGGAAAATGTGATGTGTCCACGTTTTGTTTTGGGGCAGTTCCTGTCACGGGCGCTAGGCCTACCGACACAAGTGAGGTACCATTTTTATTGGGAGACTTGGGGGAGCGGGGGGTGGAAGGAAATTTGTGACTCCTCTCAGATTGCAGAAGTTTCTGTCACCAAAATGTGAGTAAAGGGTGTTTTTGGGCCAAATGTTGAGGTTTGCAAGGGATTTTGGGTAACAGAACCTGGTGACAACCCCACAAGTCACCCCTTCTTGGATTTCCCTAGGTGTCTAGTTTTCAAAAATATGTAGGGTTGGTAGGTTTCCCTAGGTGCTGACTGAGCTAGAGGCCAAAATCAACAGCTAGGCACTTTCAAAAAGGAGCTCTGTTTTCTTTGAGAGAATGTGATGTGTCCCACGTTGTGTGTTGGGGCATTTCCTGTCGCGGGCGCTAGGCCTACCCACACAAGTGAGGTACCATTTTTATTGGGAGACTTGGGGGAACGCTGGGTGAGAGGAAATTTGTGGCTCCTCTCAGATTGCAGAAGTTTCTGTCACCAAAATGTGAGGAAAAGGTGTTTTTTTGGACAAATTTTGAGATTTGCAAAGGATTCCGGTTAACAGAACCTGGTGAGAGCCCACAAATCACCCCTTCTTGGATTTCCCTAGGTGTCTAGTTTAAAAAAATGCAAAGGTTTGATAGGTTTCCCTAGGTGTTGGCTGAGCTAGAGGGCAAAATACACAGCTAGGCACTTTGCAAAAAACAGCTCTGTTTTCTTTGGGAAAATGTGATATGTCCACGTTGTGTTTTGGGGCAGTTCCTGTCACGGGGCGCTAGGCCTACCCACACAAGTGAGGTACCATTTTTATTGGGAGACTCGGGGGAGCGTGGGGTGGAAGGAATTTGTGGCTCCTCTCAGATTGCAGAAGTTTCTGTCACCAAAATGTGAGTAAACGAAGTTTTTGGGCCAAATGTTGAGGTTTGCAAAGGATTCCGGGTAACAGAACCTGGTGACAACCCCACAAGTCACCCCTTCTTGGATTTCCCTAGGTGTCTAGTTTCAAAAATATGTAGGGTTGGTAGGTTTCCCTAGGTGCTGACTGAGCTATAGGCCAAAATCAACAGCTAGGCACTTTAAAAAAAGAGCTCTGTTTTCTTTGAGAGAATGTGATGTGTCCACGTTGTGTTTTGGGGCATTTCCTGTCGCGGGCGCTAGGCCTACCCACACAAGTGAGGTACCATTTTTATTGGGAGACTTGAGGGAACGCTGGGTGAGAGGAAATTTGTGGCTCCTCTCAGATTGCAGAAGTTTCTGTCACCAAAATGTGAGGAAAAGGTGTTTTTTTGGCCAAATTTGAGATTTGCAAAGGATTCCGGTTAACAGAACCTGGTGAGAGCCCAAAAGTCACCCCTTCTTGGATTTCCCTAGGTGTCTAGTTTAAAAAAAATGCAAAGGTTTGGTAGGTTTCCCTAGGTGGTGGCTGAGCTAGAGGGCAAAATACACAGCTAGGCACTTTGCAAAAAACAGCTCTGTTTTCTTTGGGAAAATGTGATATGTCCACGTTGTGTTTTGGGGCAGTTCCTGTCAAGGGCGCTAGCCCTACCCACACAAGTGAGGTACCATTTTTATTGGGAGACTTGGGGGAGCGTGGGGTGGAAGGAAATTTGTGGCTCCTCTCAGATTGCAGAAGTTTCTGTCACCAAAATGTGACTAAACAGTGTCTTTGGGCCAAATGTTGAGGTTTGCAAGGGATTCCGGGTAACAGAACCTGGTGACAACCCCACAAGTCACCCCTTCTTGGATTTCCCTAGGTGTCTAGTTTTCAAAAATATGTAGGGTTGGTAGGTTTCCCTAGGTGCTGACTGAGCTATAGGCCAAAATCAACAGCTAGGCAATTTGCAAAAAACAGCTGTTTTCATTGGGAAAATGTGATGTGTCCACGTTCTGTTTTGGGCATTTCCAGTTGTGGCGCTAAGCCTACCCACACAAGTGAGGTAACATTTTTATTGGGAGGAAATTTGTAGCTCCTCTCAGATTCCAGAACTTTCTGTCTCCCCAAATGTGAGGAAAAAGGGTTTTTGTGGCCAAATTGCTAGGTTTGGAAAGGATTCTGGGTAGCAGAACTTGGTGAGAGCCCCACAAGTCACTCCACCCTGTATTCCCCTGGTTGTCTAGTTTTAAAAAATGCACAGGTTTGTTGGTTTCCCTAGGTTTCGGCTGGACAAGGGGCCAAAATCCACAGCTAGGCACTTTGCAAAAAACAGCAATGATTTCTTGGGAAAATGTGATGTGTCTACGTTGTGTTTTGGGGTATTTCCTGTCACGGGCGCTAGCCTACCCACACAAGTGAGGTACCATTTTTATTGTGAGACTTGGAGGAACCCTGGGTGGAAGGAAATTTGTGGCTCTTCTCAGATTCCAGAACTTTCTGTCACCGAAATTTGAGGAAAAAGTGTTTATTTTACCACATTTTGAGGTTTGCACAGGATTATGGTTAACAGAACCTGGTGAAGCCCCACAAGTCAACCCATATTGGACTCCCCTAGGTGTCTAGTTTTCAAAAATGCACAGGATTGGTAGGTTTCCTTAGGTGTCGGCTGAGCTAGAGGCCAAAATCCACAGCTAGGCACTTTGCAAAAAACAGCTCTGTTTTCTTTGGGAAAATGTCATGTGTCCATGTTGTGATTTGGAGCATTTTGTGACCTGGGCGCTAGGCCTACCCACACAAGTGAGGTACCATTTTTATTGGGAGACATGGGGAACACTGGGTGGAAGGAATTTGTGGCTCCTCTCAGGTTTCAGAACTTTCTGTCACCGAAATCTGAGGAGAAGTGTTTTTTGGCCAACGTTTGAGGTTTGCAAAGGATTGTGGTTAACAGAACCTGGTGAGAGCCCCACAAGTCAACCCTTTTTGGACTCCCCTAGGTGTCTAGTGTTCAAAAATCGAAAGGTTTGGTAGGTTTCCCTAGGTGTCAGCTGAGCTGGAAGCCAAAATCCACAGCTAGGCACCTTGCAAAAAAATGCTCTGCTTTTTTGGGGAAAATGTGATGTGTCCACATTGTGTTTTGGGGAATTTCCAGTTGTGGGCGCTAGGCCTACCCACACAAGTGAGGTACCATTTTTATTGGAGGCTTGGGGGAACGGTGGGTGGAAGAAAATTTTGTGGCTCCTCTCAGATTCCAGAACTTTCAGTCACCCAAATGTGAGAAAAGGGGTTTTTGTGGCCAAATTGCTAGGTTTGCAAAGGATTCTGGGTAGCAGAACCTGGTGAGAGCCCCACAAGTCACCCCATCCTGGATTCTCCTAGTTGACTAGTTTTAAAAAATGAACAGGTTTGGTACGTTTCCCTAGGTGTCGGCTGAGCTAGAGCCCAAAATACACAGCTAGGCACTTTGCAAAAAACAGCAATGTTTTCTTTGGGAAAATTTGATTTGTCCACGTAGTGTTTTGGGGCATTTCCTGTTGTGGGCGCTAGGCCTACCCACATATTTGAGGAACCATTTTTATTGGGAGACATGGGGGAACGCTGGGTGGAAGGAAATTCGTGGCTCCTCTCAGATTCCAGAACTTTTTTTCACCAAAATGTGAGGAAAAAGGGTTTTTGTGGCCAAATTGCTAGGTTTGCAAAGGATTCTGGGTAGCAGAACTTGATGAGAGCCCCACAAGCCACTCCTCCCTGCATTCCCCTGGTTGTCTAGTTTTCAAAAATGCACAGGTTTGTTGGTTTCCCTAGGTGTCGGCTGGACAAGAGGCCAAAATCCACAGCTAGGCACTTTGCAAAAAACAGCAATGTTTCTTTGGGAAAATGTGATGTGTCCACGTTGTGTTTTGGGGTATTTCCTGTCACGGGCCGCTAGCCTACCCACACAAGTGAGGTACCATTTTTATTGTGAGACTTGGGGGAACCCTGGGTGGAAGGAAATTTGTGGCTCTTCTCAGATTCCAGAACTTTCTGTCACCGAAATTTGAGGAAAAAGTGTTTATTTTACCACATTTTGAGGTTTGCACAGGATTATGGTTAACAGAACCTGGTGAGAGCCCCACAAGTCAACCCATATTGGACTCCCCTAGGTGTCTAGTTTTCAAAAATGCACAGGATTGGTAGGTTTCCTTAGGAGTCAGCTGAGCTAGAGGCCAAAATCCACAGCTAGGCACTTTGCAAAAAACAGCTCTGTTTTCTTTGGGAAAATGTGATGTGTCCATGTTGTGATTTGGGTCATTTTGTGTCCTGGGCGCTAGGCCTACCCAAACAAGTGAGGTACCATTTTTATTGGGAGACTTGGGGGAACACTGGGTGGAAGGAATTTGTGGCTCCTCTCAGATTCCAGAACTTCTGTCACCGAAATCTGAGGAGAAAGTGTTTTTTGGCCAAAGTTTGAGGTTTGCAAAGGATTATGGTTAACAGAACCTGGTGAGAGCCCGACAAGTCAACCCTTTTTGGACTCCCCTAGGTGTCTAGTTTTCATAAATGGAAAGGTTTGGTAGGTTTCCCTAGGTGTCAGCTGAGCTGGAAGCCAAAATCCACAGCTAGGCACCTTGCAAAAAAATGCTCTGCTTTTTTTGGGAAAATGTGATGTGTCCACATTGTGTTTTGGGGAATTTCCAGTTGTTGGCGCTAGGCCTACCCACACAAGTGAGGTACCATTTTTATTGGGAGGCTTGGGGGAACGATAGGTGGAAGAAAATTTGTGGCTCCTCTCAGATTCCAGAACTTTCAGTCACCCAAATGTGAGGAAAAAGTGTTTTGGGGCCAAATTTTGAGGCTTGGAAAGGATTCCGGTTAACAGAATCTGGTGACAACCCCACAAATCACCCCTTCTTGGATTTCCTTAGGTGTCTCATTTTCAAAAATGTGTACGGTTGGTAGGTTTACCTAGGTGCTGACCGAGCTAGAGGCCAAAGTCAACAGCTAGGCACTTTGAAAAAAGAGCTCTGTTTTCTTTGAGAGTATGTGATGTGTCCACGTTGTGTTTTGGGGCATTTCCTGTCGCGGGCGCTAGGCCTACCCACACAAGTGAGGTACCATTTTTATTGGGAGACTTGGAGGAATGATGGGTGAGAGGAAATTTGTGGCTCCTCTCAGATTGCAGAAGTTTCTGTCACCAAAATGTGAGGAAAAGGTGTTTTTTTGGCCAAATTTTGAGATTTGCAAAGGATTCCGGTTAACAGAACCTGGTGAGAGCCCCACAAGTCACCCCTTCTTGGATTTCCCTAGGTGTCTAGTTTAAAAAAATGCACAGGTTTGGTGGGTTTCCCTAGATGTCGGCTGAGCTAGAGGGCAAAATACACAGCTAGGCACTTTGCAAAAAACAGCTCTGTTTTCTTTGGGAAAATATGATGTGTCCACGTTGTGTTTTGGGGCAGTTCCTGTCACGGGCGCTAGGCCTACCCACACAAGTGAGGTACCATTTTTATTGGGAGACTTGGGGGAGCGTGGGGTGGAAGGAAATTTGTGGATCCTCTCAGATTGCAGAAGTTTCTGTCACCAAAATGTGAGGAAAAAGTGTTTTTTGCCCACATTTTGAGGTTTGCAAATAATTCTTCTTAACAGAAACTGATGAGAGCCCCACAAGTCACCCCTTCTTGGATTTCCCTAGGTGTCTAGTTTTAAAAAATGTGTAGGGTTGGTAGGTTTCCCTGAGTGCTGGCTGAGCTATAGGCCAAAATCAACAGCTAGGCACTTTCAAAAAAGAGCTCTGTTTTCTTTGAGAGAATGTGATGTGTCCACGTTGTGTTTTGGGGCATTTCCTGTCACGGGCGCTAGGCCTACCCCCACACAAGTGAGGTACCATTTTTATTGGGAGACTTGGGGGAACGCTGGGTGAGAGGAAATTTGTGGCTCCTCTCAGATTGCAGAAGTTTCTGTCACCAAAATGTGAGGAAAAGGTGTGTTTTTGGCCAAATGTTGAGATTTGCAAAGGATTCCAGTTAACAGAACCTGGTGAGAGCCCCACAAGTCACCCCTTCTTGGATTTCCCTAGGTGTCTAGTTTTAAAAAATGCACAGGTTTGGTGGGTTTCCCTAGGTGTCGGCTGAGCTAGAGGGCAAAATACACAGCTAGGCACTTTGCAAAAAACAGCTCTGTTTTCTTTGGGAAAATGTGATGTGTCCACGTTGTGTTTTGGGGCAGTTCCTGTCACGGGCGCTGGGCCTACCCACACAAGTGAGGTACCATTTTTATTGGGAGACTTGGGGGAGCGTGGGGTGGAAGGAAATTTGTGGCTCCTCTCAGATTGCAGAAGTTTCTGTCACCAAAATGTGAGTAAAGGGTGTTTTTGGGCCAAATGTTGAGGTTTGCAAGGGATTCCGGGTAACAGAACTTGGTGACAACCCCACAAGTCACCTCTTCTTGGATTTCCCTAGGTGTCTAGTTTTCAAAAATATGTAGGGTTGGTAGGTTTCCCTAGGTGCTGACTGAGCTATAGGCCAAAATCAACAGCTAGGCACTTTCAAAAAAGAGCTCTGTTTTCTTTGAGAGAATGTGATGTGTCCACGTTGTGTGTTGGGGCATTTCCTGTCGCGGGCGCTAGGCCTACCCACACAAGTGAGGTACCATTTTTATTGGGAGACTTGGGGGAACGCTGGGTGAGAGGAAATTTGTGGCTCCTCTCAGATTGCAGAAGTTTCTGTCACCAAAATGTGAGGAAAAGGTGTTTTTTTGGCCAAATTTTGAGATTTGCAAGGGATTCCGGTTAACAGAACCTGGTGAGAGCCCCACAAGTCACCCCTTCTTGGACTTCTCTAGGTGTCTAGTTTTAAAAAATGCAAAGGTTTGGTGGGTTTCCCTAGGTGTCGGCTGAGCTAGAGGGCAAAATACACAGCTAGGCACTTTGCAAAAAACAGCTCTGTTTTCTTTGGGAAAATGTGATGTGTCCACGTTTTGTTTTGGGGCAGTTCCTGTCACGGGCGCTAGGCCTACCGACACAAGTGAGGTACCATTTTTATTGGGAGACTTGGGGGAGCGGGGGGTGGAAGGAAATTTGTGACTCCTCTCAGATTGCAGAAGTTTCTGTCACCAAAATGTGAGTAAAGGGTGTTTTTGGGCCAAATGTTGAGGTTTGCAAGGGATTTTGGGTAACAGAACCTGGTGACAACCCCACAAGTCACCCCTTCTTGGATTTCCCTAGGTGTCTAGTTTTCAAAAATATGTAGGGTTGGTAGGTTTCCCTAGGTGCTGACTGAGCTAGAGGCCAAAATCAACAGCTAGGCACTTTCAAAAAGGAGCTCTGTTTTCTTTGAGAGAATGTGATGTGTCCACATTGTGTGTTGGGGCATTTCCTGTCGCGGGCGCTAGGCCTACCCACACAAGTGAGGTACCATTTTTATTGGGAGACTTGGGGGAACGCTGGGTGAGAGGAAATTTGTGGCTCCTCTCAGATTGCAGAAGTTTCTGTCACCAAAATGTGAGGAAAAGGTGTTTTTTTGGACAAATTTTGAGATTTGCAAAGGATTCCGGTTAACAGAACCTGGTGAGAGCCCCACAAATCACCCCTTCTTGGATTTCCCTAGGTGTCTAGTTTTAAAAAATGCAAAGGTTTGATAGGTTTCCCTAGGTGTTGGCTGAGCTAGAGGGCAAAATACACAGCTAGGCACTTTGCAAAAAACAGCTCTGTTTTCTTTGGGAAAATGTGATATGTCCACGTTGTGTTTTGGGGCAGTTCCTGTCACGGGCGCTAGGCCTACCCACACAAGTGAGGTACCATTTTTATTGGGAGACTTGGGGGAGCGTGGGGTGGAAGGAAATTTGTGGCTCCTCTCAGATTGCAGAAGTTTCTGTCACCAAAATGTGAGTAAACGAAGTTTTTGGGCCAAATGTTGAGGTTTGCAAAGGATTCCGGGTAACAGAACCTGGTGACAACCCCACAAGTCACCCCTTCTTGGATTTCCCTAGGTGTCTAGTTTTCAAAAATATGTAGGGTTGGTAGGTTTCCCTAGGTGCTGACTGAGCTATAGGCCAAAATCAACAGCTAGGCACTTTAAAAAAAGAGCTCTGTTTTCTTTGAGAGAATGTGATGTGTCCACGTTGTGTTTTGGGGCATTTCCTGTCGCGGGCGCTAGGCCTACCCACACAAGTGAGGTACCATTTTTATTGGGAGACTTGAGGGAACACTGGGTGGAAGGAATTTGTGGCTCCTCTCAGATTCCAGAACTTTCTGTCACCGAAATCTGAGGAGAAAGTGTTTTTTGGCCAAAGTTTGAGGTTTGCAAAGGATTATGGTTAACAGAACCTGGTGAGAGCCCGACAAGTCAACCCTTTTTGGACTCCCCTAGGTGTCTAGTTTTCATAAATGGAAAGGTTTGGTAGGTTTCCCTAGGTGTCAGCTGAGCTGGAAGCCAAAATCCACAGCTAGGCACCTTGCAAAAAAATGCTCTGCTTTTTTTTGGGAAAATGTGATGTGTCCACATTGTGTTTTGGGGAATTTCCAGTTGTTGGCGCTAGGCCTACCCACACAAGTGAGGTACCATTTTTATTGGGAGGCTTGGGGGAACGATAGGTGGAAGAAAATTTGTGGCTCCTCTCAGATTCCAGAACTTTCAGTCACCCAAATGTGAGGAAAAAGTGTTTTGGGGCCAAATTTTGAGGCTTGGAAAGGATTCCGGTTAACAGAACCTGGTGACAACCCCACAAATCACCCCTTCTTGGATTTCCTTAGGTGTCTCATTTTCAAAAATGTGTACGGTTGGTAGGTTTACCTAGGTGCTGACCGAGCTAGAGGCCAAAGTCAACAGCTAGGCACTTTGAAAAAAGAGCTCTGTTTTCTTTGAGAGTATGTGATGTGTCCACGTTGTGTTTTGGGGCATTTCCTGTCGCGGGCGCTAGGCCTACCCACACAAGTGAGGTACCATTTTTATTGGGAGACTTGGAGGAATGATGGGTGAGAGGAAATTTGTGGCTCCTCTCAGATTGCAGAAGTTTCTGTCACCAAAATGTGAGGAAAAGGTGTTTTTTTGGCCAAATTTTGAGATTTGCAAAGGATTCCGGTTAACAGAACCTGGTGAGAGCCCCACAAGTCACCCCTTCTTGGATTTCCCTAGGTGTCTAGTTTAAAAAAATGCACAGGTTTGGTGGGTTTCCCTAGATGTCGGCTGAGCTAGAGGGCAAAATACACAGCTAGGCACTTTGCAAAAAACAGCTCTGTTTTCTTTGGGAAAATATGATGTGTCCACGTTGTGTTTTGGGGCAGTTCCTGTCACGGGCGCTAGGCCTACCCACACAAGTGAGGTACCATTTTTATTGGGAGACTTGGGGGAGCGTGGGGTGGAAGGAAATTTGTGGATCCTCTCAGATTGCAGAAGTTTCTGTCACCAAAATGTGAGGAAAAAGTGTTTTTTGCCCACATTTTGAGGTTTGCAAATAATTCTTCTTAACAGAAACTGATGAGAGCCCCACAAGTCACCCCTTCTTGGATTTCCCTAGGTGTCTAGTTTTAAAAAATGTGTAGGGTTGGTAGGTTTCCCTGAGTGCTGGCTGAGCTATAGGCCAAAATCAACAGCTAGGCACTTTCAAAAAAGAGCTCTGTTTTCTTTGAGAGAATGTGATGTGTCCACGTTGTGTTTTGGGGCATTTCCTGTCACGGGCGCTAGGCCTACCCCCACACAAGTGAGGTACCATTTTTATTGGGAGACTTGGGGGAACGCTGGGTGAGAGGAAATTTGTGGCTCCTCTCAGATTGCAGAAGTTTCTGTCACCAAAATGTGAGTAAAAGGTGTGTTTTTGGCCAAATGTTGAGATTTGCAAAGGATTCCAGTTAACAGAACCTGGTGAGAGCCCCACAAGTCACCCCTTCTTGGATTTCCCTAGGTGTCTAGTTTTAAAAAATGCACAGGTTTGGTGGGTTTCCCTAGGTGTCGGCTGAGCTAGAGGGCAAAATACACAGCTAGGCACTTTGCAAAAAACAGCTCTGTTTTCTTTGGGAAAATGTGATGTGTCCACGTTGTGTTTTGGGGCAGTTCCTGTCACGGGCGCTGGGCCTACCCACACAAGTGAGGTACCATTTTTATTGGGAGACTTGGGGGAGCGTGGGGTGGAAGGAAATTTGTGGCTCCTCTCAGATTGCAGAAGTTTCTGTCACCAAAATGTGAGGAAAAAGGTTTTTTTGCCCAGATTTTGAGGTTTGCGAAAAATTCTTCTTAACAGAAACTGATGAGAGCCCCACAAGTCACCCTATTTCGGATTTCCCTAGGTGTCTAGTTTTAAAAAATGTGTAGGGTTGGTAGGTTTCCCTAAGTGCTGGCTGAGATAGAGGCCAAAATTCACAGCTAGGCACTTTGCAAAAAACAGCTGTTTTCATTGGGAAATTGTGATGTGTCCACGTTGTGTTTTGGGGCAATTCCTATTGCAGGCGCTAGGCCTACCCACACAAGTGAGGTACCATTTTTATTGGGTGACTTGGGGGAACGTGGGGTGGAAGGAAATTTGTGGCTCCTCTCAGATTGCAGAAGTTTCTGTCACCAAAATGTGAGTAAAGGGTGTCTTTGGGCCAAATGTTGAGGTTTGCAAGGGATTCCGGTTAACAGAACCTGGTGACAACCCCACAAGTCACCCCTTCTTGGATTTCCCTAGGTGTCTAGTTTTCAAAAATATGTAGGTTTGGTAGGTTTCCCTAGGTGCTGACTGAGCTATAGGCCAAAATCAACAGCTAGGCACTTTCAAAAAAGAGCTCTGTTTTCTTTGAGAGAATGTGATGTGTCCACGTTCTGTTTTGGGGCATTTCCAGTTGTGGGCGCTAAGCCTACCCACACAAGTGAGGTAACATTTTTATTGGGAGGAAATTTGTAGCTCCTCTCAGATTCCAGAACTTTCTGTCTCCCAAATGTGAGGAAAAAGGGTTTTTGTGGCCAAATTGCTAGGTTTGCAAAGGATTCTGGGTAGCAGAACTTGGTGAGAGCCCCACAAGTCACTCCACCCTGCATTCCCCTGGTTGTCTTGTTTTAAAAAATGCACAGGTTTGTTGGTTTCCCTAGGTGTCGGCAGGACAAGAGGCCAAAATCCACAGCTAGGCACTTTGCAAAAAACAGCAATGTTTTCTTTGGGAGAATTTGATTTGTCCACGTAGTGTTTTGGGGCAGTTCCTGTTGCGGGCGCTAGGCCTACCCACATATTTGAGGTACCATTTTTATTGGGAGACATGGGGGAACGCTGGGTGGAAGGAAATTTGTGGCTCCTCTCAGATTCCAGAACTTTCTGTCTCCCAAATGTGAGGAAAAAGGGTTTTTGTGGCCAAATTGCTGGGTTTGCAAAGGATTCTGGGTAGCAGAACTTGGTGAGAGCCCCACAAGTCACTCCACCCTGTATTCCCCTGGTTGTCTAGTTTTAAAAAATGCACAGGTTTGTTGGTTTCCCTAGGTGTCGGCTGGACAAGGGGCCAAAATCCACAGCTAGGCACTTTGCAAAAAACAGCAATGTTTTCTTTGGGAAAATGTGATGTGTCCACGTTGTGTTTTGGGGTATTTCCTGTCACGGGCGCTAGGCCTACCCACACAAGTGAGGTACCATTTTTATTGTGAGACTTGGATGAACCCTGGGTGGAAGGAAATTTGTGGCTCTTCTCAGATTCCAGAACTTTCTGTCACCAAAATGTGAGTGAAAGGTGTTTTTGGGCCAAATGTTGAGGTTTGCAAGTGATTCCGGTTAACAGAACCTGGTGACAACCCCACAAGTCACCCCTTCTTGGATTTCCCTAGGTGTATAGTTTTCAAAAATGTGTAGGGTTGGTAGGTTTCCCTAGGTGCTGACTGAGCTAGAGGGCAAAATCAACAGCTAGGCACTTTAAAAAAAGAGCTCTGTTTTCTTTGAGAGAATGTGATGTGTCCACGTTGTGTTTTGGGGCATTTCCTGTTGCGGGCGCTAGGCCTACCCACACAAGTGAGGTACCATTTTTATTGGGAGACTTGGGGGAACGCTGGGTGAGAGGAAATTTGTTTCTCCTCTCAGATTCCAGACCTTTCTGTCACCGAAATATGATTAGAAAGTGTTTTTTTGGCCAACTTTTGAGGTTTGCAAAGGATTATGGTTAACAGAACCTGGTGATAGCCCCACAAGTCATCCCATTTTGGACTCCCCTAGGTGTCTAGTTTTCAAAAAAGCACAGGTTTGGTAGGTATCCCTTGGTGTCGACTGAGCTAGAGGCCAAAATCTGCAGCTAGGCACTTTGCAAGAAACAGCTGTGGTTCTAAAAATTCTGGACCCATGTAATCTACTTTGCCACAGCAGTACGATTTTAGTATCAAAAGACCGATAATGACTAGTACACTAAGCATGAGCATTTTCGCTCAATTCCAGCAGCGTTTTCACCTCGAAATCGCCATTTTCGTCCTGCACTCGTGGCTCCCATTTTTAAAAGTTGCCCTCACATAGGCTTATAATACAGTCAGATTTGATTCCAAGGACACGTACACCTTGATTGACTTTTCTCTGACCTGGGCAAGCTGGAACCATTGCCTCAGGCCAAACCTGTTTGGTCAGTCCCTCTCCCAGTGGCCGAATCAGATAGCATCAAGGCACACCATGCCATAAAACCCTTATTATCGCTCACACACCCTGCCTAATCTTGCTCACACCTGCACCTGCTCTTTTCTTCTTCTTACTTTACGAGGGGGAGGTGCCCGTTTTTATTGGGGGTCCACACTTATCTGATGTAAAATACTAGGCCTTGCCGGGTAATTTATTATGGGTTGAATGACATGAAATATGAGGTTTCATCATGACACTGTTTTTTCCTTTGTAGTGAAAACATGTGAATGACCAACCAAAATGTCAAGAATGTTTGCCTGAAGCTTAAAAAACTGTATATAAGGAAACCTGATTTTGCATTGACACACAGTCTCCTGAGAACATACAAACCGTGCTGTTGTACTTCTAGGACACTTGTTACTTGGCTGCAGCCAATAAATTCGATCTTTGACTTCACCTAGAAGACTCTGAGTTTCTGTGGTCTGAATCAGGAAAGTACCCGAGGTCTTTGGGTGTACCCTGGCACCGCTGGGTTACCGGATCAGTACCGGTTCTGAAAAACCCAGTACCTCAGTTGGCGTCCAACGTGGGGCGATACCAGCGGTACCGGTCCAAGCCTGAGGTCCGTGGGGAGCTTCGTGTGAAAATTCTGGAGGAAGGCCGCCACTTCATCGACCCCTGCATGTCGACGTGGTCCAAAAGTCTTTGCTGCGAGGTTCCCCGCTTCCCGACGGCTACGAAGGACTGCTGCCCTGGCTATCGCCCTGATTTGGACCCTTGATGTTTGGTAGAGCGAAACGATAAGACGAGTCTTCTGGTGACGTCATTGATATTTTCAGTTAAGTATAAGTGGAGCGTCTCCCAGTCCTTAGTTGGACACTTGGTTTGGTCCTTAAGTTGGACATTTGGTTTGGTATCCCTTCGGGATCACTTTGATTTGGAACTTGCAAGTACCAAAGCCCAAGGACTCGTGTATTCACGAGACTATCGTAAACGATAATCCTTTGAAGTTTGAAGCTAGACTAGTGAGCGAAGATGCCTGGTTTTAGCAGACTTGGAAATTTGTTTTGTCTTGGTTGTAAAAGGGACTCCCGGTTGGAGGACTCATGTCCGGTTCCTCCGATTGGAACTCCAACCTATGAACTATATGTGAAGCACGGAGTAGGCCCCATCACATATAATGAAGTATGGATCCGTTACACCAGAAAAGATGGTGTTTTAAAATGGCGCCAAAATGGTAGCTTTGACACAGAAATCTTAGATAACCTCGAAGTTAGACTTTTTAAGAAGAAAGCCCGGCCGGAAATGTTTGATTCTTTCCGCTTATGGCGTAAGGAAGCCAAGCAAAAGGAAATTAAATTAGCTAAGAAAAATAAGAGAGAAAAAGGTATTTCGATTATGCAAGCTGCTATACAGTTTAAAGATAACGAAGTAGAACAGTTGAATGAACAGTTGCATAGGCGACATAAAATGACAGTAGATAAATGCTATCCAGTTTTGCCGCCTCTTCAGCAAGATGCAGCAAAAGACTCTGAAAAAGATCCCCTAATGTCGCATTTGCTAAGTTCGCCACCACCCTATGCGCAGAATGCAACGGCACCTCCGCAACCTCTAGTTGCACAACCAGTGGTTGCATTGCCTCCTGCTCCTCCCCAGCACCCACCAGCTATTCTTCAGTTGGTTCCTATTTCTACGGTGCAGCCTCCTCAAGGGCCACCGGCTTTGACATCTGCTCTGCCTTTACTTCCTACAACTTTGACTACTATAGCGACTACCACTCCTGGTACTGTTTCTGACACTGCTTCTGTCTCTGCCTTGTCTCATTCTGTTTTTCCTGCTGTTCATTTGTCAACCTCTCCCTCTATCCGTCAGAGAATGACAAACACTGTGACTAGTCTTTTATCCCCTCTCTTTGGGTCATTAGCTACGACCCCAGTTACAGAGCGTAAACAATTGCGTAGCCAATTGCCTGATGGTATGGAGAAAGAGACACTGAATTATTTGGCGCATAAATGGGTTACTGAACCAGCGAGATATGAACTAGAGTCTGTTATGGATGTCTTCCATCAGTGGGAAGAACCGAAACAGAGATACGTTTTTGAGAAAATGTGTACTTTTCTTTCTGAGGATTTAGAGGAAAATGGTTTGGAGCCCAATCCGCCTAAGTTGTGTCGTGTACGGTTCGATTTTGCGACAGGTTTGATTGTGGGTTCAGATGTCGAGAAAGCAGTTGCGATGTTATTGTCGTTTAGGACTGAAGGTGTTTCCAGGTTATTGTTTAAATATGATTCTTCTGCTAAAAAGAAAGGGAAACAGTACCCCATGAGAGAAGTTCCCCCACAGTGGAGGGAAGGGGATCCAAATGCTAATCCACCTGTCCTGCCTCACTTCCAGCGTGTATGGGTACACGTTCCATGGAAGCGAGCTGAAGTTTTAGCCCTTAAGCAGACATTGCCTGATCCCCGTAAGAATCCTACAGGGTATTACAAGGAATTGACACAGACTGCGGGGTCTTGCATTATGAATTTAGCTGACATAGACATGTTGTTTGGGAATGTTGTTCCACAGCCTTTATGGGGAAAGATTCGCCATACAGACCATGCTTAAGAGTTAGGTGACACATGGGCTAATATTGCTGCTGCAGATGCCCGACAAATTGGTGGTGCTAAACCTGAGCCTTTAGTGACAGAGCTTCCTGGTAGGATTATTGATTACATGAAAACTATAATGCCTGCGATGCGTGTAAACTGGGATAAATTGTCTGCATGTAAGCAAAAGAAAGAAGAAACGGTATCAGATTTCTTCACCAGGTTTGAAGAAACGTTTGTGGACCACAGTGGTCAAGATATGAGCACGGAAGGTGGTCAACGTTTGTTCGTCGATAAATTTGTGCATAATCTGCTTCCTGAGTTGTGTAAAAAGTTAAAAGATTCAGAAAGTTCTTGGGCAGTTTCCTCTTCAGCGCAGATATTGGCTACTGCACAATACTACGAAAATAGAGATAAAGATGAGAGAGATAGAGTAGAGAAGAAAACAAAAGAATTGAAAACGAAGGTTCTGTTACAACAAGCGTACCCGCCACATGGTGGTCAGAATAGTGGTGCACAGAACAACTATCAGAATAACTATCAGCCCCAACCGTTTCAGAGAAACTCGCAAAGAACCGAGTATGCTCATTCACGTATCCCAGTAGGTCCCAATCAGTGTTCATATTGCAAGGAAGAGGGTCATTTCAAGTATAGTTGCCCTGCTTTGCTACAGAGCGCAAATGGTACTTCCGGTTTAAGAGGTCGAGGTGTTCCACAAGCACCTAGAGGAAGAGGACGTGGATATGTTCCCCAGAGCGCACGCCCATTCCTCCCTCAAAACTCAATGAACAGATTTGATCAACAGGTTAATGCATCTGGTAGGACGGCTCAGTACTATACTGATGATTACCATACAGAAGATGAGCATTTGGACAGTAATGATTGCTAGGACAGCCATAGACAAAGAGAGGGAGTTGTTTCAGTTCCAGTAGATCAGAGTGGGCCTTATGTTAAGGTGATTGCATCAGGTGTGTCAGAACCTTTTCTGTTGGACACTGGTGCTACCAAGAGTTCTATTATGCACTCAAAACTCCCTGGCGCACCTTTGTCTGGCGAAACAAATGTATCAGTAGGGTTTTCCGGCGCCCCAGTTAGAAATCCGATTTCTAACCCTATATCTCTTTCTGTTGGACCTTGTAAATTTGAAACACCCCTTATTTTGACAACAGGTTGTGGCGAGAACTTGTTAGGATTAGATCTGTTAAAGAGATTGTATGCGACATTGTATTGCTCTCCTTCTGGAGTGCAACTCACATTGGGTAAGAAAGTGGTTTCACCAATGTATTTGTCAAAGGACAGATTTCCACCAGAATTTTCGTCTCTTCCTAATACTCTTTGGGCTACTGGACCTAATGATGTAGGTCTTTTGGAAATTCAGCCATATGTGATAACATTAAAAGCCAATGTTAAAATGCCACGTATTCCCCAATACAAGATCTCTGGTGAAGGGGAAAAAGCGTTGATGGCAATTATTCGTGATCTGATTGAGAAGGATGTAATTGAAGAGACAAGAGGCAACGTTTGCAATAGTCCTGTTTTGCCTGTCTTGAAGCATACTGACCCTACTCAGCCACCTGTTTATAGGTTTGTAATTGATCTTAGAGAGGTGAACAAAATAGTTGTGCCACAGTTTCCAGTCGTCCCCGATATCACTGCATTGTTGACAATGATTCCAGCTTCAGCCACTTGGTTTTCAGTAATAGACCTGAAAAATGCTTTCTTCAGCATCCCTATTGCAGAAGAGAGCAGGGACATTTTTGGCTTCAATTTGGGAGGACGAAGCTTCAGATTTAAGAGAGTTCCTCAAGGCTATTGTGAAAGTCCATCTATCTATAGTCAGGCTTTGAAAGCACAACTTGACACTCTTATGTTACCTGATGGTGCCACTCTCATTCAATATGTCGATGATTTGCTAGTTGCCGCAGATACTAAGGAGATCTGCAAAGAAGCAACATTGTCATTATTGCGTCATTTGACTGATTTACACCACAAAGTGTCCCTTTCAAAGTTACAGTATTGTCAAAAAGAAGTGACCTATTTAGGTCATCTCTTTTCGAAGGAGGGAAGGCAACTAACCCCAGAGAGAATCAGGGCTGTTGCAGCAATGAGTGTGCCAAGAACACAAAGAGAAGTGCGTGCTTTCTTGGGTATTACATCATATTGCAGACAATGGATACCTAATTTTTCGTTAATAGCCAAACCCTTGGTGGCATTAACTTGTAAAGATATACCAAATCCCGTCCCATGGTCTGAAGATTGTCAGAAAAGTTTTGTCGAATTACGTGATGCATTATGTTCAGCTCCTGTGTTGGGTACCCCCAACTACAGCAAGCCTTTTACATTGTATGTCCATGAGAAAGAAGGATGTGCATTAGCAGTTTTGACACAACAGTTTGGAGACAGGGAGCGTCCATGCGCCTATTTCTCTTCAACCTTAGACCCAGTAGCTAAGGCACTACCGAGCTGCTTAAGAGCGGCAGCTGCTGTTTCTATCCGACAGTCTGCTGGTTTAGTGATGAATAACACATTAATCGTAATGGTTCCACATGCAGTGGACACGTTGTTAAACAGAACCAAGACACAGCATTTAACTAGTGCTCGATTGTCAGGTTACGAGTTGACATTGTTAGCAAGCCATGTACATATAAAAAGATGCACTACACTTAACCCAGCTACGTTATTGCCAATTGTGACGGAGTTAGATACTTCTGAACAACATGATTGTCTCCATAGAACAGAAGAAGAAACGAAAGGGAGAATAGACCTTCTGGACACTCCCATTGCAAAGAGTGATGGTACTTTGTGGGTGGATGGTTCATGCTTTAAGCTCCCGAATGGTGACACGACTGCGGCGTATGCTGTGACAACTTTGTGTACGATTGTTGAAGCTGCACGTATCCCACATAATTCAGCCCAAGCAGCTGAGTTAATAGCCCTAACAAGAGCATGTACAGTATCAAAAGGAATGAAAGGGACTATCTATAGCCAATATGCGTTTGGTGTGGCCCATAGTTTTGGGCGTTTGTGGAAGGAACGTGGGTTCCTGACCTCGCATGGAACTAAAATACAGCATGGTCAGTTGGTAAATGAGCTCCTTGATTCACTTACTTTACCGTTGCAAGTTGCGATTGTGAAGTGTAGCGCACATAAAAAGGTGACTGATGATGTTGGTCGTGGGAATGCATTTGCTGACGAGGTCGCAAAAGAGACGGCAAGGAATATGATGAGCCGAATGTATGTTGCGGGCCCTGCAAGATGGATTGGTGATGTTGGAATGTGTGAAGACACGATAGAAAGCGTGAAATCGATTCAAGCTGAAGCCACAGAGAGAGAATTGAGTGTGTGGAGAGAAAGTACGGGTAAATTGGATGCGAATGGTTGTTGGGTCGAGTTGTCAGAACATCAGAGATGGTTGCTACCCGATGCGTATGTGCTTGCAGTAGTTACAATGGCTCATGGAATGGCTCACATCAGTGTGAAAGGGATTTGTAAGTTGTTGGCCCCAGTATGGCAAAATGCAGGAATTCCCAAGTGCGCCGAAAATGTGGTTAAAAATTGCATGGTATGCCTGAAACACAACCCTGGTAGAGGAACCCCAACTCCAGCTGGTCATTTTGCACCTCCTACGTATCCGTTTGAGGTTTTGCAGCTAGATTTCATCCACATGGAGAGGTGCAACAACTTAAAATACGTACTTGTTGTTGTTTGTGCCTTTTCAAGATGGGTGGAAGCCTATCCCCTAAAAGACAATACTGCGCTATCCACAGCCAAAGCCCTTGTGAAAGAGTTCTTCCCTAGATTCGGAATGCCGAGAATGATCTGGAGTGACAATGGAAGTGAATTTGTGGGTCAAGTGATGAAGAAAGTATGCGAAGGGCTAGGCATAAACCAAAAGTTTCACGCTGCAAATCACCCCCAATCAGCTGGATTAGTGGAGTGCTATAATGGCACTCTAAAGCTAAAATTGGCCAAGATACAAGCGAGCTCTGGTCTCAAATGGCCTGACGCTCTACCCTTAGCACTCCTATCAACCAGAATGACTGTGCATTCACGAGTGAAACTTAGTCCTTATGAAATAGTCTTCGGCTGCCCGGCCAATCTATGGGGAGTGCCTAGGCCCAAGAAGTTTAGCGAGATAGAGCATCCTGTTTTGCTTGACTATCTGTATGAATTGACGGCTACATTGCGTGTCTTACATCAACAGGTCCACGACACCCTGCCCCCGGTCTCTGAATCTCCAGGTCATCCTATTGAGCCTGGATCCTGGGTTTTAATAAAGAACTTTCAGCGAACCAAAAACGAGCAGCCCAGGTGGACCGGACCGCACCTCGTTCTTCTCTCCACAAGATCAGCTGTTCGAGTAGAAGGGAAGAAACACTGGATCCATGGGACCCATTGCAAAAGGGTACCCCTACCTCTGCCATATGACCGGTGGATCCAGGAAGGTGTCGCCGACTCAGAGACTGAAACCGTGCCACGTTTTCTGCCTTTCAGCGATGCACGAATAAAAGGAACACTCACTGAGAAAGAAAGTGATGACATTTTACAATCAGCAGTATCACCGTCAGTTCGATTGGACACTACAGAACCTGAACTCCTTTTTCAGGACCACACGATACCTGGGACTAACCGTTATAATCTACGACCAAGAATAAAGGACAAATAAAACAGTTTACTTTTCTTCTCTTTAGCAAAGTTCTCCAATATGGAAAATTATTTTTGAATGACTTTTTGCTTTTTGTATTTTTTGAACCTCCATCCGGGTTCAGCTGTAGGATCGTGGCTGAAAAGACTTAGGGGGGTAGCCTGTGGACACAAGGTCTACAGGTCTGGTTTGTTCTAGGGTGGCCTGGAACATTCAGAACACTCCTAAGTGAAGTAAACCAACCGCCTCGAACGGCAACGGTTAGAGGATGGAATCTTTCCAAAATGGAGAACATGTTGAAAGACTGAGTTTCAAGAAGAGAATATGTGAAACGATAACCAGGAAACGGTTTTTGCTGCTGTGCATTTTTATGTTATTTAGTATACTTATGTTTTTTATAGGATATATTTTATTCTGTTTTAACGTGATATTGGCACCCACTACCTCGTCTATACCTCCTCCTTCCACTGTTTCCCCACATTCTTTTCAACTCCTCCCTAAACATAAATCTGCTAGGAGACTAGAGTTCATTAATAACTCCTTCATCCAGCTTTTGCACCAACACCAACTAGTGATAAATACAACTAACTGTTGGGTGTGTGGCCTTATGCCTCACACAGCAGATAAAGGTATCCCTTATCTGATCCTGCCTTTTAGCCTCAATGGTTCCGTGTGGGCATTCAGAACGATATTCATCTATGCACACTACCCCCTACGTTTTGCGGAAGACAACCCTAAGAAAAATGCTTTAGTTAAAGGTATCATAGACATGATGAAGGAACCTATTTCATCTGCCATGATAGAGCCTTTACATGGTTGCCCCCTGACTTTTCGGGCACATGCTTCGTTTCGTTCCTGTTGCCCCCTACCTACACAGCAGCGGCAGATTACCACAAGACAAGCATAGTTAGAGGCGTCTTCAGTGAAGAAGACACTGCAGGACAAGAATTTGGGGACTTCGTAAAGGGTTTTCTGCCGTTCTGGGGACAAATAAGTAACAGCAGGAGCATAAGGCAACTGGTAAGAGTGGTTGAATCCACCGTGGCTGAAACCGCTGGTGCCCTTGGTAACTTGACTGCTGAGCTCCAGTCGGATCGTCTTATGACCCTTCAGAACAGGGTCGCATTAGATGTCATACTTGCAGACCGGGGTGGAGTATGTACATTGATCCAATCGAGTTGCTGTGTTTTTGTCCCAGATAACGCTCCAACAGTATACCAGGCCATCTCCAAACTGCATAGAATTTCCGAATCTATTCATTAAGATAAAGGAGATTGGTCATTAATGGGATGGTTCTGGGAACTGATATCAGCATGGGGATGGAAGATTCTGATGGTCATTGGGATGATCTTGGCCATTCTTTTCCTGTTCTGTCTATGCGTGCAGTGTGCTCCTGCGATATGTGGTTTCTGTGTTACATCATGCATAAGGAAACCTGCACCAAGAGACGAGCTAAATACTAGGATGATGTTACAGCAACATCTCAACGACTTTAGAAACATAGACCTGGACTCAGATTAGCATGAGAATAGGTTTATTGCCTATGTAAGGGCAAAAGGAGGGTTTGTGGTTCTAAAAATTCTGGACCCATGTAATCTACTTTGCCACAGGAGTACGATTTTAGTATCAAAAGACCGATAATGACTAGTACACTAAGCATGAGCATTTTCGCTCAATTCCAGCAGCGTTTTCACCTCGAAATCGCCATTTTCGTCCTGCACTCGTGGCTCCCATTTTTAAAAGTTGCCCTCACATAGGCTTATAATACAGTCAGATTTGATTCCAAGGACACGTACACCTTGATTGACTTTTCTCTGACCTGGGCAAGCTGGAACCATTGCCTCAGGCCAAACCTGTTTGGTCAGTCCCTCTCCCAGTGGCCGAATCAGATAGCATCAAGGCACACCATGCCATAAAACCCTTATTATCGCTCACACACCCTGCCTAATCTTGCTCACACCTGCACCTGCTCTTTTCTTCTTCTTACTTTACGAGGGGGAGGTGCCCGTTTTTATTGGGGGTCCACACTTATCTGATGTAAAATACTAGGCCTTGCCGGGTAATTTATTATGGGTTGAATGACATGAAATATGAGGTTTCATCATGACACTGTTTTTTCCTTTGTAGTGAAAACATGTGAATGACCAACCAAAATGTCAAGAATGTTTGCCTGAAGCTTAAAAAACTGTATATAAGGAAACCTGATTTTGCATTGACACACAGTCTCCTGAGAACATACAAACCGTGCTGTTGTACTTCTAGGACGCTTGTTACTTGGCTGCAGCCAATAAATTCGATCTTTGACTTCACCTAGAAGACTCTGAGTTTCTGTGGTCTGAATCAGGAAAGTACCCGAGGTCTTTGGGTGTACCCTGGCACCGCTGGGTTACCGGATCAGTACCGGTTCTGAAAAACCCAGTACCTCACAGCTCTTTTTTCTTTGGGAAAATTTGATGTGTCCACGTTCTTTTTTGGGGCATTTCCAGTTGTGGGCGCTAAGCCTACCCTCACAAGTGAGGTAACATTTGTATTGGGAGGCTTGGCGGAACGCTGGGTGGAAGGAAATTTGTAGCTCCTCTCAGATTCCAGAACTTTCTGTCTCCCAAATGTGAGGAAAAAGGGTTTTTGTGGCCAAATTGCTAGGTTTGCAAAGGATTCTGGGTAGCAGAACTTGGTGAGAGCCCCACAAGTCACTCCACCCTGCATTCCCCTAGTTGTTTAGTTTTCAAAAATGCACAGGTTTGTTGGTTTCCCTAGGTGTCGGCTGGACAAGAGGCCAAAATCCACAGCTAGGCACTTTGCAAAAAACAGCAATGTTTTCTTTGGGAAAATGTGATGTGTCCACGTTGTGTTTTGGGGCATTTCCTGTCACGGGCGCTAGACCTACCCACACAAGTGAGGTACAATTTTGATTGTGAGACTTGGGGGAACCCAGGGTGGAAGGAAATTTGTGGCTCTTCTCAGATTCCAGAACTTTCTGTCACCGAAATTTGAGGAAAAAGTGTTTATTTTACCACATTTTGAGGTTTGCACAGGATTATAGTTAACAGAACCTGGTGAGGGCCCCACAAGTCAACCCATATTGGACCCCCCTAGGTGTCTAGTTTTAAAAAATGCACAGGATTGGTAGGTTTCCTTAGGTGTCGGCTGAGCTAGAGGCCAAAATCCACAGCTAGGCACTTTGCAAAAAACAGCTCTGTATTCTTTGGGAAAATGTGATGTGTCCACGTTGTGATTTGGGGTATTTTGTGTCCTGGGCACTAGGCCTACCCACACAAGTGAGGTACCATTTTTATTGGGAGACTTGGAGGAACACTGGGTGGAAGGAATTTGTGGCTCCTCTCAGATTCCAGAACTTTCTGTCACCGATATCTGAGGAGAAAGTGTTTTATGGCCAAAGTTTGAGGTTTGCAAAGGATTATGGTTAACAGAACCTGGTGAGAGCCCCACAAGTCATCCCAATTTGGACTCCCCTAGGTGTCTAGTTTTCAAAATAGGACAGATTTGGTAGATATCCCTTGGTGTCGACTGAGCTAGAGGCCAAAATCCACAACTAGGCACTTTGCAAGAAACAGCTCTGTATTCTTTGGGAAAATGTGATGTGTCCATGTTGTGATTTGGGGTATTTTGTGTCCTGGGCACTAGGCCTACCCACACAAGTGAGGTACCATTTTTATTGGGAGACTTGGAGGAACACTGGGTGGAAGGAATTTGTGGCTCCTCTCAGATTCCAGAACTTTCTGTCACCGATATCTGAGGAGAAAGTGTTTTTTGGCCAAAGTTAGAGGTTTGCAAAGGATTATGGTTAACAGAACCTGGTGAGAGCCCCACAAGTCAACCCATTTTGGAATCCCCTAGGTGTCTAGTTTTCAAAAATGGAAAGGTTTGGTAGGTTTCCCTAGGTGTCAGCTGAGCTGGAAGCCAAAATCCACAGCTAGGCACCTTGCAAAAAAACGCTCTGCTTTTTTGGGGAAAATGTGATGTGTCCACATTGTGTTTTGGGGAATTTCCAGTTGTGGGCGCTAGGCCTACCCACACAAGTGAGGTACCATTTTTATTGGGAGGCTTGGGGGAACGCTGGGTGGAAGGAAATTTGTAGCTCCTCTCAGATTCCAGAACTTTCAGTCACCCAAATGTGAGGAAAAAGGGTTTTTGTGGCCAAATTGCTAGGTTTGCAAAGGATTCTGGGTAGCAGAACTTGGTGAGAGCCCCACAAGTCACTCCACCCTGCATTCCCCTAGTTGTCTAGTTTTAAATAATGCACAGGTTTGTTGGTTCCCCTAGGTGTCGGCTGGACAAGAGTCCAAAATCCACAGCTAGGCACTTTGCAAAAAACAGCAATGTTTTCTTTGGGAAAACGTGATGTGTCCACGTTGTGTTTTGGGGCATTTCCTGTCACGGGCGCTAGGCCTACCCACACAAGTGAGGTTCCATTTTTATTGTGAGACTTGGGGGAACCCTGGGTGGAAGGAAATTTGTGGCTCTTCTCAGATTCCAGAACTTTCTGTCACCGAAATTTGAGGAAAAAGTGTTTATTTTACCACATTTTGAGGTTTGCACAGGATTATAGTTAACAGAACCTGGTGAGAGCCCCACAAGTCAACCCATATTGGACTCCCCTAGGTGTCTAGTTTTAAGAATTGCACAGGATTGGTAGGTTTCCTTAGGTTTCGGCTGAGCTAGAGGCCAAAATCCACAGCTAGGCACTTTGCAAAAAACAGCTCTGTTTTCTTTGGGAAAATGTGATGTGTCCACGTTGTGATTTGGGGCATTTTGTGTCCTGGGCACTAGGCCTACCCACACAAGTGAGGTACCATTTTTTTTGGGAGACTTGGGGGAACACTAGGTGGAAGGAATTTGTGGCTCCTCTCAGATTCCAGAACTTTCTGTCACCGAAATCTGAGGAGAAAGTGTTTTTTGGCCAAAGTTTGAGGTTTGCAAAGGATTATGGTTAACAGAACCTGGTGAGAGCCCCACAAGTCAACCCATTTTGGACTCCCCTAGGTGTATAGTTTTCAAAAATGGAAAGGTTTGGAAGGTTTCCCTAGGTGTCAGCTGAGCTGGAAGCCAAAATCCACAGCTAGGCACCTTGCCAAAAAACAGTCTGCTTTTTTTGGGAAAATGTGATGCGTCCACATTGTGTTTTGGGGAATTTCCAGTTGTGGGCGCTAGGCCTACCCACACAAGTGAGGTACCATTTTTATTGGGAGGCTTGGGGGAACGGTGGGTGGAAGAAAATTTGTGGCTCCTCTCAGATATCATAACTTTCAGTCACCCAAATGTGAGGAAAAGTGGTTTTTGTGGCCAAATTGCTAGGTTTGCAAAGGATTCTGGGTAGCAGAACCTGGTGAGAGCCACACAAGTCACTTCTTCCTGGATTCTCCTAGTTGACTAGTTTTAAAAAATGCAGAGGTTTGTAGGTTTCCCTAGGTGTCGGCTGAGCTAGAGGCCAAAATCCACAGCTAGGCACTTTGCAAAAAACAGCTCTGTTTTCTTTGGGAAAACGTGACGTGTCCACGTTGTGTTTTGGGCATGTTCTGTTGCGGGCACTAAGCCTACCGACACAAGTGAGGTACCATATTTATTGTGAGACTTGGGGGAATGCTGGGTGGAAAGAAATATGTGGCTCTTCTCAGATTCCAGAACTTTCTGTCACCGAAATGTGAGGAAAAAGTGTTTTTTTGGCCAAAGTTTGAGGTTTGCAAAGGATTATGGTTAACAGAACCTGCTGAGAGCCCCACAAGTCAACCGATTTTGGACTCCCCTAGGTGTCTAGTTTTAAAAAATGGACAGGTTTGGCAGGTTTCCCTAGTTGTCGGCTTAGCTAGAGCCCAAAATACACAGCTAGGCACTTTGCAAAAAACAGCAATGTTTTCTTTGGGAAAATTTGATTTGTCCACGTAGTGTTTTGGGGCATTTCCTGTTACGGGCGCTAGGCCTACCCACACATTTGAGGTACCATTTTTATTGGGAGACAAGGGGGAACGCTGGGTGGAAGGAAATTTGTGGCTCCTCTCAGATTCCAGAACTTTCTTTCACCAACATGTGAGGAAAAAGTGTTTTGGGGCCAAATTTTGAGGTTTGCAAGGGATTATGGTTAACAGAACCTGGTGAGAGCCCCACAAGTCAACCCATTTTGGACTCCCCTAGGTGTCTAGTTTTAAAAAATGCAAAGGTTTGGTATGTTTCCCTAGGTGTCGGCTGAGCTAGAGGCCAAAATAAACAGATAGACACTTTGGAAAAAACTGCTGTTTTCTTTGGGAAAATGTGACGTGTCCACGTTGTGTTTTGGGGCATATCCTATTGCAGGCGCTAGGCCTACCCACAGAAGTTAGGTACCATTTTTATTGGGAGACTTGGGGGAACGTGGGTGGAAGGAAATTTGTGGCTCCTCTCAGATTGCAGAAGTTTCTGTCACCAAAATGTGAGGAAAAGGTGTTTTTTTGGCCAAATTTTGAGATTTGCAAAGGATTCCGGTTAACAGAACCTGGTGAGAGTCCCACAAGTCACCCCTTCTTGGATTTCCCTAGGTGTCTAGTTTTAAAAAATGCACAGGTTTGGTAGGTTTCCCTAGGTGTTGGCTGAGCTAGAGGGCAAAATACACAGCTAGGCACTTTGCAAAAAACAGCTCTGTTTTCTTTGGGAAAATGTGATGTGTCCACGTTGTGTTTTGGGGCAGTTCCTGTCATGGGCGCTAGACCTACCCACACAAGTGAGGTACCATTTTTATTGGGAGACTTGGGGGAGCGTGGGGTGGAAGGAAATTTGTGGCTCCTCTCAGATTGCAGAAGTTTCTGTCACCAAAATGTGAGTAAAGGGTGTTTTTGGGCCAAATGTTGAGGTTTGCAAGGGATTCCAGGTAACAGAACCTGGTGACAACCCCACAAGTCACCCCTTCTTGGATTTCCCTAGGTGTCTAGTTTTCAAAAATATGTAGGGTTGGTAGGTTTCCCTAGGTGCTGACTGAGCTATAGGCCAAAATCAACAGCTAGGCACTTTCAAAAAAGAGCTCTGTTTTCTTTGAGAGAATGTGATGTGTCCACGTTGTGTTTTGGGGCATTTCCTGTCGCGGGCGCTAGGCCTACCCACACAAGTGAGGTACCATTTTTATTGGGAGACTTGGGGGAACGCTGGGTGAGAGGAAATTTGTGGCTCCTCTCAGATTGCAGAAGTTTCTGTCACCAAAATGTGAGGAAAAGGTGTTTTTTTGGCCACATTTTGAGATTTGCAAAGGATTCCGGTTAACAGAACCTGGTGAGAGCCCCACAAGTCACTCCTTCTTGGATTTCCCTAGGTGTCTAGTTTTAAAAAACTGCACAGGTTTGGTGGGTTTCCCTAGGTGTCGGCTGAGCTAGAGGCCAAAATCCACAGCTAGGCACTTTGCAAAAAACAGCTCTGTTTTCTTTGGGAAAATGTGATGTGTCCACGTTGTGTTTTGGGGCAGTTCCTGTCACGGGCGCTAGGCGTACCCACACAAGTGAGGTACCATTTTTATTGGGAGACTTGGGGGCGGGTGGGGTGGAAGGAAATTTGTGGCTCCTCTCAGATTGCAAAAGTTTCTGTCACCAAAATGTGAGTAAAAAGTGTTTTTTGCCCACATTTTGAGGTTTGCAAAGAATTCTTCTTAACAGAAACTGATGAGAGCCCCACAAGTCACCCCATTTTGGATTTCCCTAGGTGTCTAGTTTTATAAAATGTGTAGGGTTGGTAGGTTTCCCTAAGTGCTGGCTGAGCTAGAAGCCAAAATTCAGAGCTAGGCACTTTGCAAAAAAGAGCTGTTTTCATTGGGAAAATGTGATGTGTCCACGTTGTGTTTTGGGGCATTTCCTATCGCAGGCGCTAGGCCTACCCACACAAGTGAGGTACCATTTTTATTGGCAGACTTGGGGGAACGTGGGGTGGAAGGAAATTTGTGGCTCCTCTCAGATTCCAGAACTTTCTGTCACCAAAATGTGAGTGAAAGTGTTTTTGGGCCAAACGTTGAGGTTTGCAAGGGATTCCGGTTAACAGAACCTGGTGACAACCCCACAAGTCACCCCTTCTTGGATTTCCCTAGGTGTCTAGTTTTCAAAAATGTGTAGGGTTGGTAGGTTTCCCTAGGTGCTGACTGAGCTAGAGGCCAAAATCAACAGCTAAGCACTTTCAAAAAAGAGCTCTGTTTTCTTTGAGAGAATGTGATGTGTCCACGTTGTGTTTTGGGGCATTTTCTGTCGCGGTGGCTAGGCCTACCCACACAAGTGAGGTACCATTTTTGTTGGGAGACTTGGGGGAACGCTGGGTAAGAGGAAATTTGTGGCTCCTCTCAGATTCCAGACCTTTCTGTCATCGAAATATGATTAGAAAGTGCTTTTTGGCCAACTTTTGAGGTTTGCAAAGGATTATGGTTAACAGAACCTGGTGAGAGCCCCACAAGTCATCCCATTTTGGACTCCCCTAGGTGTCTAGTTTTCAAAATAGGACAGATTTGGTAGGTATCCCTTGGTGTCGACTGAGCTAGAGGCCAAAATCCACAACTAGGCACTTTGTAAGAAACAACTCTGTTTTCTTTGGGAAAATGTGATGTGTCCACGTTCTGTTTTGGGGCATTTCCAGTTGTGGGCGCCAGGCCTACCCACACAAGTGAGGTAACATTTTTATTGGGAGGCTTGGCGGAACGCTGGGTGGAACGAAATTTGCAGCTCCTCTCAGATTCCAGAACTTTCTGTCTCCCAAATGTGAGGAAAAAGTGTTTTTGTGGCCAAATTGCTAGGTTGGCAAAGGATTCTGGGTAGCAGAACTTGGTGAGAGCCCCACAAGTAACTCCACCCTGCATTCCCCCAGTTGTCTAGTTTTAAAAAATGCACAGGTTTGTTGGTTTCCCTAGGTGTCGGCTGGACAAGAGGCCAAAATCCACAGGTAGGCACTTTGCAAAAAACAGCAATGTTTTCTTTGGGAAAACGTGATGTGTCCACGTTGTGTTTTGGGGCATTTCCTGTCACGGGTGCTAGGCCTACCCACACAAGTGAGGTTCCATTTTTATTGTGAGACTTGGGGGAACCCTGGGTGGAAGGAAATTTGTGGCTCTTCTCAGATTCCAGAACTTTCTGTCACCGAAATTTGAGGAAAAAGTGTTTATTTTACCACATTTTGAGGTTTGCACAGGATTATAGTTAACAGAACCTGGTGAGAGCCCCACAAGTCAACCCATATTGGACTCCCCTAGGTGTCTAGTTTTAAGAATTGCACAGGATTGGTAGGTTTCCTTAGGTTTCGGCTGAGCTAGAGGCCAAAATCCACAGCTAGGCACTTTGCAAAAAACAGCTCTGTTTTCTTTGGGAAAATGTGATGTGTCCACGTTGTGATTTGGGGCATTTTGTGTCCTGGGCACTAGGCCTACCCACACAAGTGAGGTACCATTTTTTTTGGGAGACTTGGGGGAACACTAGGTGGAAGGAATTTGTGGCTCCTCTCAGATTCCAGAACTTTCTGTCACCGAAATCTGAGGAGAAAGTGTTTTTTGGCCAAAGTTTGAGGTTTGCAAAGGATTATGGTTAACAGAACCTGGTGAGAGCCCCACAAGTCAACCCATTTTGGACTCCCCTAGGTGTATAGTTTTCAAAAATGGAAAGGTTTGGAAGGTTTCCCTAGGTGTCAGCTGAGCTGGAAGCCAAAATCCACAGCTAGGCACCTTGCCAAAAAACAGTCTGCTTTTTTTGGGAAAATGTGATGCGTCCACATTGTGTTTTGGGGAATTTCCAGTTGTGGGCGCTAGGCCTACCCACACAAGTGAGGTACCATTTTTATTGGGAGGCTTGGGGGAACGGTGGGTGGAAGAAAATTTGTGGCTCCTCTCAGATATCATAACTTTCAGTCACCCAAATGTGAGGAAAAGTGGTTTTTGTGGCCAAATTGCTAGGTTTGCAAAGGATTCTGGGTAGCAGAACCTGGTGAGAGCCACACAAGTCACTTCTTCCTGGATTCTCCTAGTTGACTAGTTTTAAAAAATGCAGAGGTTTGTAGGTTTCCCTAGGTGTCGGCTGAGCTAGAGGCCAAAATCCACAGCTAGGCACTTTGCAAAAAACAGCTCTGTTTTCTTTGGGAAAACGTGACGTGTCCACGTTGTGTTTTGGGCATGTTCTGTTGCGGGCACTAAGCCTACCGACACAAGTGAGGTACCATATTTATTGTGAGACTTGGGGGAATGCTGGGTGGAAAGAAATATGTGGCTCTTCTCAGATTCCAGAACTTTCTGTCACCGAAATGTGAGGAAAAAGTGTTTTTTTGGCCAAAGTTTGAGGTTTGCAAAGGATTATGGTTAACAGAACCTGCTGAGAGCCCCACAAGTCAACCGATTTTGGACTCCCCTAGGTGTCTAGTTTTAAAAAATGGACAGGTTTGGCAGGTTTCCCTAGTTGTCGGCTTAGCTAGAGCCCAAAATACACAGCTAGGCACTTTGCAAAAAACAGCAATGTTTTCTTTGGGAAAATTTGATTTGTCCACGTAGTGTTTTGGGGCATTTCCTGTTACGGGCGCTAGGCCTACCCACACATTTGAGGTACCATTTTTATTGGGAGACAAGGGGGAACGCTGGGTGGAAGGAAATTTGTGGCTCCTCTCAGATTCCAGAACTTTCTTTCACCAACATGTGAGGAAAAAGTGTTTTGGGGCCAAATTTTGAGGTTTGCAAGGGATTATTGTTAACAGAACCTGGTGAGAGCCCCACAAGTCAACCCATTTTGGACTCCCCTAGGTGTCTAGTTTTAAAAAATGCAAAGGTTTGGTATGTTTCCCTAGGTGTCGGCTGAGCTAGAGGCCAAAATAAACAGATAGACATTTTGGAAAAAACTGCTGTTTTCTTTGGGAAAATGTGACGTGTCCACGTTGTGTTTTGGGGCATATCCTATTGCAGGCGCTAGGCCTACCCACAGAAGTTAGGTACCATTTTTATTGGGAGACTTGGGGGAACGTGGGTGGAAGGAAATTTGTGGCTCCTCTCAGATTGCAGAAGTTTCTGTCACCAAAATGTGAGGAAAAGGTGTTTTTTTGGCCAAATTTTGAGATTTGCAAAGGATTCCGGTTAACAGAACCTGGTGAGAGTCCCACAAGTCACCCCTTCTTGGATTTCCCTAGGTGTCTAGTTTTAAAAAATGCACAGGTTTGGTAGGTTTCCCTAGGTGTTGGCTGAGCTAGAGGGCAAAATACACAGCTAGGCACTTTGCAAAAAACAGCTCTGTTTTCTTTGGGAAAATGTGATGTGTCCACGTTGTGTTTTGGGGCAGTTCCTGTCATGGGCGCTAGACCTACCCACACAAGTGAGGTACCATTTTTATTGGGAGACTTGGGGGAGCGTGGGGTGGAAGGAAATTTGTGGCTCCTCTCAGATTGCAGAAGTTTCTGTCACCAAAATGTGAGTAAAGGGTGTTTTTGGGCCAAATGTTGAGGTTTGCAAGGGATTCCAGGTAACAGAACCTGGTGACAACCCCACAAGTCACCCCTTCTTGGATTTCCCTAGGTGTCTAGTTTTCAAAAATATGTAGGGTTGGTAGGTTTCCCTAGGTGCTGACTGAGCTATAGGCCAAAATCAACAGCTAGGCACTTTCAAAAAAGAGCTCTGTTTTCTTTGAGAGAATGTGATGTGTCCACGTTGTGTTTTGGGGCATTTCCTGTCGCGGGCGCTAGGCCTACCCACACAAGTGAGGTACCATTTTTATTGGGAGACTTGGGGGAACGCTGGGTGAGAGGAAATTTGTGGCTCCTCTCAGATTGCAGAAGTTTCTGTCACCAAAATGTGAGGAAAAGGTGTTTTTTTGGCCACATTTTGAGATTTGCAAAGGATTCCGGTTAACAGAACCTGGTGAGAGCCCCACAAGTCACTCCTTCTTGGATTTCCCTAGGTGTCTAGTTTTAAAAAACTGCACAGGTTTGGTGGGTTTCCCTAGGTGTCGGCTGAGCTAGAGGCCAAAATCCACAGCTAGGCACTTTGCAAAAAACAGCTCTGTTTTCTTTGGGAAAATGTGATGTGTCCACGTTGTGTTTTGGGGCAGTTCCTGTCACGGGCGCTAGGCGTACCCACACAAGTGAGGTACCATTTTTATTGGGAGACTTGGGGGAGGGTGGGGTGGAAGGAAATTTGTGGCTCCTCTCAGATTGCAAAAGTTTCTGTCACCAAAATGTGAGTAAAAAGTGTTTTTTGCCCACATTTTGAGGTTTGCAAAGAATTCTTCTTAACAGAAACTGATGAGAGCCCCACAAGTCACCCCATTTTGGATTTCCCTAGGTGTCTAGTTTTATAAAATGTGTAGGGTTGGTAGGTTTCCCTAAGTGCTGGCTGAGCTAGAAGCCAAAATTCAGAGCTAGGCACTTTGCAAAAAAGAGCTGTTTTCATTGGGAAAATGTGATGTGTCCACGTTGTGTTTTGGGGCATTTCCTATCGCAGGCGCTAGGCCTACCCACACAAGTGAGGTACCATTTTTATTGGCAGACTTGGGGGAACGTGGGGTGGAAGGAAATTTGTGGCTCCTCTCAGATTCCAGAACTTTCTGTCACCAAAATGTGAGTGAAAGTGTTTTTGGGCCAAACGTTGAGGTTTGCAAGGGATTCCGGTTAACAGAACCTGGTGACAACCCCACAAGTCACCCCTTCTTGGATTTCCCTAGGTGTCTAGTTTTCAAAAATGTGTAGGGTTGGTAGGTTTCCCTAGGTGCTGACTGAGCTAGAGGCCAAAATCAACAGCTAAGCACTTTCAAAAAAGAGCTCTGTTTTCTTTGAGAGAATGTGATGTGTCCACGTTGTGTTTTGGGGCATTTTCTGTCGCGGTGGCTAGGCCTACCCACACAAGTGAGGTACCATTTTTGTTGGGAGACTTGGGGGAACGCTGGGTAAGAGGAAATTTGTGGCTCCTCTCAGATTCCAGACCTTTCTGTCATCGAAATATGATTAGAAAGTGCTTTTTGGCCAACTTTTGAGGTTTGCAAAGGATTATGGTTAACAGAACCTGGTGAGAGCCCCACAAGTCATCCCATTTTGGACTCCCCTAGGTGTCTAGTTTTCAAAATAGGACAGATTTGGTAGGTATCCCTTGGTGTCGACTGAGCTAGAGGCCAAAATCCACAACTAGGCACTTTGTAAGAAACAACTCTGTTTTCTTTGGGAAAATGTGATGTGTCCACGTTCTGTTTTGGGGCATTTCCAGTTGTGGGCGCCAGGCCTACCCACACAAGTGAGGTAACATTTTTATTGGGAGGCTTGGCGGAACGCTGGGTGGAACGAAATTTGCAGCTCCTCTCAGATTCCAGAACTTTCTGTCTCCCAAATGTGAGGAAAAAGTGTTTTTGTGGCCAAATTGCTAGGTTGGCAAAGGATTCTGGGTAGCAGAACTTGGTGAGAGCCCCACAAGTAACTCCACCCTGCATTCCCCCAGTTGTCTAGTTTTAAAAAATGCACAGGTTTGTTGGTTTCCCTAGGTGTCGGCTGGACAAGAGGCCAAAATCCACAGGTAGGCACTTTGCAAAAAACAGCAATGTTTTCTTTGGGAAAATGTGATGTGTCCACGTTGTGTTTTGGGGTATTTCCTGTCACGGGCGCTAGGCATACCCACACAAGTGAGGTACCATTTTTATTGTGAGACTTGGGGGAACCCTGGGTGGAAGGAAATTTGTGGCTCTTCTCAGATTCCAGAACTTTCTGTCACCGAAATTTGAGGAAAAAGTGTTTATTTTACTACATTTTGAGGTTTGCACAGGATTATGGTTAACAGAACCTGGTGAGCGTCCCACAAGTCAACCCATATTGGACTCCCCTAGGTGTCTAGTTTTCAAAAATGCACAGGATTGGTAGGTTTCCTTAGGTGTCGCCTGAGCTAGAGGCCAAAATCCACAGCTAGGCACTTTGCAAAAAACAGCTCTGTTTTCTTTGGGAAAATTTGATGTGTCCACGTTGTGATTTGGGGCATTTTGTGTCCTGGGCGCTAGGCCTACCCACACAAGTGAGGTACCATTTTTATTGTGAGACTTGGGGGAACACTAGGTGGAAGGAATATGTGGCTCCTCTCAGATTCCAGAACTTTCTGTCACCGAAATCTGAGGAGAAAGTGTTTTTTGGCCAAAGTTTGAGGTTTGCAAAGCATTATGGTTAACAGAACCTGGTGAGAGCCCCACAAGTCAACCCATTTTGGACACCCCTAGGTGTCTAGTTTTCAAAAATGGAAAGGTTTGGTAGGTTTCCCTAGGTGTCAGCTGAGCTGGAAGCCAAAATCCACAGCTAGGCACCTTGCAAAAAAACGCTCTGCTTTTTTTGGGAAAATGTGATGTATCCACATTGTGTTTTGGGGAATTTACAGTTGTTGGCGCTAGGCCTACCCACACAAGTGAGGTACCATTTGTATTGGGAGGCTTGGGGGAACGGTGGGTGGAAGAAAATTTGTGGCTCCTCTCAGATTCCAGAACTTTCAGTCACCCAAATGTGAGGAAAAGGGGTTTTTGTGGCAAAATTGCTAGGTTTGCAAAGGATTCTGGGTAGCAGAACCTGGTGAGAGCCCCACAAGTCACTTCATCCTGGATTCTCCTAGTTGACTAGTTTTGAAAAATGCAGAGGTTTGTAGGTTTCCCTGGGTGTCGGCTGAGCTAGAGGCCAAAATCCACAGCTAGGCACTTTGCAAAAAACAGCTCTGTTTTCTTTGGGAAAATGTGACGTGTCCACGTTGTGTTTTGGGGCATGTTCTGTTGCGGGCACTAAGCCTACCGACACAAGTGAGGTACCATATTTATTGTGAGACTTGGGGGAACGCTGGGTGGAAAGAAATATGTGGCTCTTCTCAGATTCCAGAACTTTCTGTCACTGAAATTTGAGGAAAAAGTGTTTTTTTGGCCAAAGTTTGAGGTTTGCAAAGGATTATGGTTAACAGAACCTGCTGAGAGCCCCACAAGTCAACCCATTTTGGACTCCTCTAGGTATCTAGTTTTAAAAAATGGACAGGTTTGGTAGGTTTCCCTACGTGTCGGCTGAGCTAGAGCCCAAAATACACAGCTAGGCACTTTGCAAAAAACAGCAATGTTTTCTTTGGGAAAATTTGATTTGTCCACGTTGTGTTTTGGGGCATTTCCTGTTGTGGGCGCTAGGCCTACCCACACATTTGAGGTACCATTTTTATTGGGAGACATGGGGGAACACTGGGTGGAAGGAAATTTGTGGCTCCTCTCAGATTCCAGAACTTTCTTTCACCAACATGTGAGGAAAAAGTGTTTTTGGGCCAAATTTTGAGGTTTGCAAAGGATTATGGTTAACAGAACCTGGTGAGAGCCCCACAAGTCAACCCATTTTGGACTCCCCTAGGTGTCTAGTTTTCAAAAATGCAAAGGGTTGGTAGGTTTCCCTAGGTGTCAGCTGAGCTAGAGGCCAACATTCACAGATAGACACTTTGCAAAAAACAGCTGTTTTCTTTGGGAAAATGTGACGTGTCCATGTTGTGTTTTGGGGCATATCCTATTGCAGACGCTAGGCCTACCCACACAAGTTAGGTACCATTTTTATTGGGAGACTTGGGGGAACGTGGGGTGGAAGGACATTTGTGGCTCCTCTCAGATTGCAGAAGTTTCTGTCACCAAAATATGAGGAAAAGGTGTTTTTTTGGCCAAATTTTGAGATTTGCAAAGGATTCCGGTTAACAGAACCTGGTGAGAGCCCCACAAGTCACCCCTTCTTGGATTTCCCTAGGTGTCTAGTTTTAAAAAATGCACAGGTTTGGTGGGTTTCCCTAGGTGTTGGCTGAGCTATAGGGCAAAATACGCAGCTAGGCACTTTGCAAAAAACAGCTCTGTTTTCTTTGGGAAAATGTGATGTGTCCACGTTGTGTTTTGGGGCAGTTCCTGTCACGGGCGCTAGACCTACCCACACAAGTGAGGTACCATTTTTATTGGGAGACTTGGGGGAGCGTGGGGTGGAAGGAAATTTGTGGCTCCTCTCAGATTGCAGAAGTTTCTGTCACCAAAATGTGAGTAAAGGGTGTTTTTGGGCCAAATGTTGAGGTTTGCAAGGGATTCCAGGTAACAGAACCTGGTGACAACCCCACAAGTCACCCCTTCTTGGATTTCCCTAGGTGTCTAGTTTTCAAAAATATGTAGGGTTGGTAGGTTTCCCTAGGTGCTGACTGAGCTATAGGCCAAAATCAACAGCTAGGCACTTTAAAAAAAGAGCTCTGTTTTCTTTGAGAGAATGTGATGTGTCCACGTTGTGTTTTGGGGCATTTCCTGTCGCGGGCGCTAGGCCTACCCACACAAGTGAGGTACCATTTTTATTGGGAGACTTGGGGGAACGCTGGGTGAGAGGAAATTTGTGGCTCCTCTCAGATTGCAGAAGTTTCTGTCACCAAAATGTGAGGAAAAGGTGTTTTTTTGGCCACATTTTGAGATTTGCAAAGGATTCCGGTTAACAGAACCTGGTGAGAGCCCCACAAGTCACTCCTTCTTGGATTTCCCTAGGTGTCTAGTTTTAAAAAACTGCACAGGTTTGGTGGGTTTCCCTAGGTGTCGGCTGAGCTAGAGGCCAAAATCCACAGCTAGGCACTTTGCAAAAAACAGCTCTGTTTTCTTTGGGAAAATGTGATGTGTCCACGTTGTGTTTTGGGGCAGTTCCTGTCACGGGCGCTAGGCGTACCCACACAAGTGAGGTACCGTTTTTATTGGGAGACTTGGGGGAGGGTGGGGTGGAAGGAAATTTGTGGCTCCTCTCAGATTGCAAAAGTTTCTGTCACCAAAATGTGAGGAAAAAGTGTTTTTTGCCCACATTTTGAGGTTTGCAAAGAATTCTTCTTAACAGAAACTGATGAGAGCCCCACAAGTCACCCCATTTTGGATTTCCCTAGGTGTCTAGTTTTATAAAATGTGTAGGGTTGGTAGGTTTCCCTAAGTGCTGGCTGAGCTAGAAGCCAAAATTCAGAGCTAGGCACTTTGCAAAAAAGAGCTGTTTTCATTGGGAAAATGTGATGTGTCCACGTTGTGTTTTGGGGCATTTCCTATCGCAGGCGCTAGGCCTACCCACACAAGTGAGGTACCATTTTTATTGGCAGACTTGGGGGAACGTGGGGTGGAAGGAAATTTGTGGCTCCTCTCAGATTCCAGAACTTTCTGTCACCAAAATGTGAGTGAAAGTGTTTTTGGGCCAAACGTTGAGGTTTGCAAGGGATTCCGGTTAACAGAACCTGGTGACAACCCCACAAGTCACCCCTTCTTGGATTTCCCTAGGTGTCTAGTTTTCAAAAATGTGTAGGGTTGGTAGGTTTCCCTAGGTGCTGACTGAGCTAGAGGCCAAAATCAACAGCTAAGCACTTTCAAAAAAGAGCTCTGTTTTCTTTGAGAGAATGTGATGTGTCCACGTTGTGTTTTGGGGCATTTTCTGTCGCGGTGGCTAGGCCTACCCACACAAGTGAGGTACCATTTTTGTTGGGAGACTTGGGGGAACGCTGGGTAAGAGGAAATTTGTGGCTCCTCTCAGATTCCAGACCTTTCTGTCATCGAAATATGATTAGAAAGTGCTTTTTGGCCAACTTTTGAGGTTTGCAAAGGATTATGGTTAACAGAACCTGGTGAGAGCCCCACAAGTCATCCCATTTTGGACTCCCCTAGGTGTCTAGTTTTCAAAATAGGACAGATTTGGTAGGTATCCCTTGGTGTCGACTGAGCTAGAGGCCAAAATCCACAACTAGGCACTTTGTAAGAAACAACTCTGTTTTCTTTGGGAAAATGTGATGTGTCCACGTTCTGTTTTGGGGCATTTCCAGTTGTGGGCGCCAGGCCTACCCACACAAGTGAGGTAACATTTTTATTGGGAGGCTTGGCGGAACGCTGGGTGGAACGAAATTTGTAGCTCCTCTCAGATTCCAGAACTTTCTGTCTCCCAAATGTGAGGAAAAAGTGTTTTTGTGGCCAAATTGCTAGGTTGGCAAAGGATTCTGGGTAGCAGAACTTGGTGAGAGCCCCACAAGTAACTCCACCCTGCATTCCCCCAGTTGTCTAGTTTTAAAAAATGCACAGGTTTGTTGGTTTCCCTAGGTGTCGGCTGGACAAGAGGCCAAAATCCACAGGTAGGCACTTTGCAAAAAACAGCAATGTTTTCTTTGGGAAAATGTGATGTGTCCACGTTGTGTTTTGGGGTATTTCCTGTCACGGGCGCTAGGCATACCCACACAAGTGAGGTACCATTTTTATTGTGAGACTTGGGGGAACCCTGGGTGGAAGGAAATTTGTGGCTCTTCTCAGATTCCAGAACTTTCTGTCACCGAAATTTGAGGAAAAAGTGTTTATTTTACTACATTTTGAGGTTTGCACAGGATTATGGTTAACAGAACCTGGTGAGCGTCCCACAAGTCAACCCATATTGGACTCCCCTAGGTGTCTAGTTTTCAAAAATGCACAGGATTGGTAGGTTTCCTTAGGTGTCGCCTGAGCTAGAGGCCAAAATCCACAGCTAGGCACTTTGCAAAAAACAGCTCTGTTTTCTTTGGGAAAATTTGATGTGTCCACGTTGTGATTTGGGGCATTTTGTGTCCTGGGCGCTAGGCCTACCCACACAAGTGAGGTACCATTTTTATTGTGAGACTTGGGGGAACACTGGGTGGAAGGAATATGTGGCTCCTCTCAGATTCCAGAACTTTCTGTCACCGAAATCTGAGGAGAAAGTGTTTTTTGGCCAAAGTTTGAGGTTTGCAAAGCATTATGGTTAACAGAACCTGGTGAGAGCCCCACAAGTCAACCCATTTTGGACACCCCTAGGTGTCTAGTTTTCAAAAATGGAAAGGTTTGGTAGGTTTCCCTAGGTGTCAGCTGAGCTGGAAGCCAAAATCCACAGCTAGGCACCTTGCAAAAAAACGCTCTGCTTTTTTGGGAAAATGTGATGTATCCACATTGTGTTTTGGGGAATTTACAGTTGTTGGCGCTAGGCCTACCCACACAAGTGAGGTACCATTTGTATTGGGAGGCTTGGGGGAACGGTGGGTGGAAGAAAATTTGTGGCTCCTCTCAGATTCCAGAACTTTCAGTCACCCAAATGTGAGGAAAAGGGGTTTTTGTGGCAAAATTGCTAGGTTTGCAAAGGATTCTGGGTAGCAGAACCTGGTGAGAGCCCCACAAGTCACTTCATCCTGGATTCTCCTAGTTGACTAGTTTTGAAAAATGCAGAGGTTTGTAGGTTTCCCTGGGTGTCGGCTGAGCTAGAGGCCAAAATCCACAGCTAGGCACTTTGCAAAAAACAGCTCTGTTTTCTTTGGGAAAATGTGACGTGTCCACGTTGTGTTTTGGGGCATGTTCTGTTGCGGGCACTAAGCCTACCGACACAAGTGAGGTACCATATTTATTGTGAGACTTGGGGGAACGCTGGGTGGAAAGAAATATGTGGCTCTTCTCAGATTCCAGAACTTTCTGTCACTGAAATTTGAGGAAAAGTGTTTTTTTGGCCAAAGTTTGAGGTTTGCAAAGGATTATGGTTAACAGAACCTGCTGAGAGCCCCACAAGTCAACCCATTTTGGACTCCTCTAGGTATCTAGTTTTAAAAAATGGACAGGTTTGGTAGGTTTCCCTACGTGTCGGCTGAGCTAGAGCCCAAAATACACAGCTAGGCACTTTGCAAAAAACAGCAATGTTTTCTTTGGGAAAATTTGATTTGTCCACGTTGTGTTTTGGGGCATTTCCTGTTTTGGGCGCTAGGCCTACCCACACATTTGAGGTACCATTTTTATTGGGAGACATGGGGGAACACTGGGTGGAAGGAAATTTGTGGCTCCTCTCAGATTCCAGAACTTTCTTTCACCAACATGTGAGGAAAAAGTGTTTTTGGGCCAAATTTTGAGGTTTGCAAAGGATTATGGTTAACAGAACCTGGTGAGAGCCCCACAAGTCAACCCATTTTGGACTCCCCTAGGTGTCTAGTTTTCAAAAATGCAAAGGGTTGGTAGGTTTCCCTAGGTGTCAGCTGAGCTAGAGGCCAACATTCACAGATAGACACTTTGCAAAAAACAGCTGTTTTCTTTGGGAAAATGTGACGTGTCCATGTTGTGTTTTGGGGCATATCCTATTGCAGACGCTAGGCCTACCCACACAAGTTAGGTACCATTTTTATTGGGAGACTTGGGGGAACGTGGGGTGGAAGGACATTTGTGGCTCCTCTCAGATTGCAGAAGTTTCTGTCACCAAAATATGAGGAAAAGGTGTTTTTTTGGCCAAATTTTGAGATTTGCAAAGGATTCCGGTTAACAGAACCTGGTGAGAGCCCCACAAGTCACCCCTTCTTGGATTTCCCTAGGTGTCTAGTTTTAAAAAATGCACAGGTTTGGTGGGTTTCCCTAGGTGTTGGCTGAGCTATAGGGCAAAATACGCAGCTAGGCACTTTGCAAAAAACAGCTCTGTTTTCTTTGGGAAAATGTGATGTGTCCACGTTGTGTTTTGGGACAGTTCCTGTCACGGGCGCTAGGCCTACCCACACAAGTGAGGTACCATTTTTATTGGGAGACTTGGGGGAGCGTGGGGTGGGAGGAAATTTGTGGCTCCTCTCAGATTGCAGAAGTTTCTGTCACCAAAATGTGAGTAAAGGGTGTTTTTGGGCCAAATGTTGAGGTTTGCAAGGGATTTCGGGTAACAGAACCTGGTGACAACCCCACAAGTCACCCCTTCTTGTATTTCCCTAGGTGTCTAGTTTTCAAAAATATGTAGGGTTGGTAGGTTTCCCTAGGTGCTGACTGAGCTAGAGGCCAAAATCAACAGCTAGGCACTTTCAAAAAGGAGCTCTGTTTTCTTTGAGAGAATGTGATGTGTCCACGTTGTGTGTTGGGGCATTTCCTGTCGCGGGCGCTAGGCCTACCCACACAAGTGAGGTACCATTCTTATTGGGAGACTTGGGGGAACGCTGGGTGAGAGGAAATTTGTGGCTCCTCTAAGATTGCAGAAGTTTCAGTCACCAAAATTTGAGGAAAAGGTGTTTTTTTGGACAAATTTTGAGATTTGCAAAGGATTCCGGTTAACAGAACCTGGTGAGAGCCACACAAGTCACCCCTTCTTGGATTTCCCTAGGTGTCTAGTTTTAAAAAATGCAAAGGTTTGGTGGGTTTCCCTAGTTGTTGGCTGAGCTAGAGGGCAAAATACACAGCTAGGTACTTTGCTAAAAACAGCTCTGTTTTCTTTGAGAAAATGTGATGTGTCCACGTTGTGTTTTGGGGCAGTTCCTGTCACGGGCGCTAGGCCTACCCACACAAGTGAGGTACCATTTTTATTGGGAGACTTGGGGGAGCGTGGGGTGGAAGGAAATTTGTGGCTCCTCTCAGATTGCATAAGTTTCTGTCACCAAAATGTGAGTAAAGGGTGTTTTTGGGCCAAATGTTGAGGTTTGCAAGGGATTCCGGGTAACAGAACCTGGTGACAACCCCACAAGTCACCCCTTCTTGGATTTCCCTAGGTGTCTAATTTTCAAAAATATGTAGGGTTGGTAGGTTTCCCTAGGTGCTGACTGAGCTATAGGCCAAAATCAACAGCTAGGCACTTTCAAAAAAGAGCTCTGTTTTCTTTGAGAGAATGTGATGTGTCACGTTGTGTTTTGGGGCATTTCCTGTCGCGGGCGCTAGGCCTACCCACACAAGTGAGGTACCATTTTTATTGGGAGACTTGGGGGAGCGTGGGGTGGAAGGAAATTTGTGGCTCCTCTCAGATTGCAGAAGTTTCTGTCACCAAAATGTGAGGAAAAAGTGTTTTTTGCCCACATTTTGAGGTGTGCGAAAAATTCTTCTTAACAGAAACTGATGAGAGCCCCACAAGTCACCCCATTTCGGATTTCCCTAGGCGTCTAGTTTTAAAAAATGTGTAGGGTTGGTAGGTTTCCCTAAGTGCTGGCTGAGCTAGAGGCCAAAATCCACAGCTAGGCACTTTGCAAAAAACAGCTGTTGCATTGGGAAAAGGTGATGTGTCCACGTTCTGTTTTGGGGCATTTCCTATCGCAGGCGCTAGGCCTACCCACACAAGTGAGGTACCATTTTTATTGGGAGACTTGGGGGAACGTGGGGTGGAAGGAAATTTGTGGGTCCTCTCAGAGTCCAGAAATTTCTGTCACCAAAATGTGAGTCAAAGGTGTTTTTGGGCCAAATGTTGAGGTTTGCAAGGGGTTGCGGTTAACAGAACCTGGTGACAACCCCACAAGTCACCCCTTCTTGGATTTCCCTAGGTGTCTAGTTTTAAAAAATGTGTAGGGTTGGTAGGTTTCCCTAGGTGGTGACTGAGCTATAGGCCAGAATCAACAGCTAGGCACTTTCAAAAAAGAGCTCTGTTTTCTTTGAGAGAATGTGATGTGTCCACGTTATGTTTTGGGGCATTTCCTGTCGCGGGCGCTAGGCCTACCCACACAAGTGAGGTACCATTTTTATTGGGAGACTTGGGGGAGCGTGGGGTGGAAGGAAATTTGTGGCTCCTCTCAGATTGCAGAAGTTTCTGTCACCAAAATGTGAGGAAAAAGTGTTTTTTGCCCACATTTTGAGGTTTGCGAAAAATTCTTCTTAACAGAAACTGATGAGAGCCCCACAAGTCACCCCATTTCGGATTTCCATAGGTGTCTAGTTTAAAAAAATGTGTAGGGTTGGTAGGTTTTCCTAAGTGTTGGCTGAGCTAGAGGCCAAAATTCACAGCTAGGCACTTTCAAAAAAGAGCTCTGTTTTCTTTGACAGAATGTGATGTGTCCACGTTGTGTTTTGGGGCATTTCCTGTCGCGGGCGCTAGGCCTACCCACACAAGTGAGGTACCATTTTTATTGGGAGACTTGGGGGAGCGTGGGGTGGAAGGAAATTTGTGGCTCCTCTCAGATTGCAGAAGTTTCTGTCACCAAAATGTGAGGAAAAAGTGTTTTTTGTCCACATTTTGAGGTTTGCGAAAAATTCTTCTTAACAGAAACTGATGAGAGCCCCACAAGTCACCCCATTTCGGATTTCCCTAGGTGTCTAGTTTTAAAAAATGTGTAGGGTTGGTAGGTTTCCCTAAGTGCTGGCTGAGCTAGAGGCCAAAATTCACAGCTAGGCACTTTCAAAAAAGAGCTCTGTTTTCTTTGAGAGAATGTGATGTGTCCACGTTGTGTTTTGGGGCATTTCCTGTCGCGGGCGCTAGGCCTACCCACACAAGTGAGGTACCATTGTTATTGTGAGACTTGGGGGAACCCTGGGTGGAAGGAAATTTGTGGCTCTTCTCAGATTCCAGAACTTTCTGTCACCGAAATTTGAGGAAAAAGTGTTTATTTTACTACATTTTGAGGTTTGCACAGGATTAGGGTTAACAGAACCTGGTGAGCGTCCCACAAGTCAACCCATATTGGACTCCCCTAGGTGTCTAGTTTTCAAAAATGCACAGGATTGGTAGGTTTCCTTAGGTGTCGGCTGAGCTAGAGGCCAAAATCCACAGCTAGGCACTTTGCAAAAAACAGCTCTGTTTTCTTTGGGAAAATTTGATGTGTCCACGTTGTGATTTGGGGCATTTTGTGCCTGGGCGCTAGGCCTACCCACACAAGTGAGGTACCATTTTTATTGGGAGACTTGGGGGAACACTGGGTGGAAGGAATGTGTGGCTCCTCTCAGATTCCAGAACTTTCTGTCACCGAAATCTGAGGAGAAAGTGTTTTTTGGCCAAAGTTTGAGGTTTGCAAAGCATTGTGGTTAACAGAACCTGGTGTGAGCCCCACAAGTCAACCCATTTTGGACACCCCTAGGTGTCTAGTTCTCAAAAATGGAAAGGTTTGGTAGGTTTCCCTAGGTGTCAGCTGAGCTGGAAGCCAAAATCCACAGCTCGGCACTTTGCAAAAAAATGCTCTGCTTTTTTGGGGAAAATGTGATGTGTCCACATTGTGTTTTGGGGAACTTCCAGTTGTTGGCGCTAGGCCTACCCACACAAGTGAGGTACCATTTGTATTGGGAGGCTTGGGGGAACGGTGGGTGGAAGAAAATTTGTGGCTCCTCTCAGATTCCAGAACTTTCAGTCACCCAAATGTGAGGAAAAGGGTTTTTTGTGACCAAATTGCTAGGTTTGCAAAGGATTCTGGGTAGCAGAACCTGGTGAGAGCCCCACAAGTCACTTCATCCTGGATTCTCCTAGTTGACTAGTTTTGAAAAATGCGGAGGTTTGTAGGTTTCCCTGGGTGTCGGCTGAGCTAGAGGCCAAAATCCACAGCTAGGCACTTTGCAAAAAACAGCTCTGTTTTCTTTGGGAAAATGTGACGTGTCCACGTTGTGTTTTGGGGCATGTTCTGTTGCGGGCACTAAGCCTACCGACACAAGTGAGGTACCATATTTATTGTGAGACTTGGGGGAACGCTGGGTGGAAAGAAATATGTGGCTCTTCTCAGATTCCAGAACTTTCTGTCACCGAAATTTGAGGAAAAAGTGTTTTTTTGGCCAAAGTTTGAGGTTTGCAAAGGATTATGGTTAACAGAACCTGCTGAGAGCCCCACAAGTCAACCCATTTTGGACTCCTCTAGGTATATAGTTTAAAAAAATGGACAGGTTTGGTAGGTTTCCCTAGGTGTCGGCTGAGCTAGAGCCCAAAATACACAGCTAGGCACTTTGCAAAAAACAGCAATGTTTTCTGTGGGAAAAATTGATTTGTCCACGTTGTGTTTTGGGGCATTTCCTGTTGTGGGCGCTAGGCCTACCCACACATTTGAGGTACCATTTTTATTGGGAGACATGGGGGAACACTGGGTGGAAGGAAATTTGTGGCTCCTCTCAGATTCCAGAACTTTCTTTCACCAACATGTGAGGAAAAAGTGTTTTTGGGCCAAATTTTGAGGTTTGCAAAGGATTATGGTTAACAGAACCTGGTGAGAGCCCCACAAGTCAACCCATTTTGGACTCCCCTAGGTGTCTAGTTTTCAAAAATGCAAAAGGTTGGTAGGTTTCCCTAGGTGTCGGCTGAGCTAGAGGCCAAAATTCACAGTTAGACACTTTGCAAAAAACAGCTGTTTTTTGGGGGAAAATGTGACGTGTCCATGTTGTGTTTTGGGGCATATCCTATTGCAGACGCTAGGCCTACCCACACAAGTTAGGTACCATTTTTATTGGGAGACTTGGGGGAACGTGGGGTGGAAGGACATTTGTGGCTCCTCTCAGATTGCAGAAGTTCCTGTCACCAAAATGTGAGGAAAAGGTGTTTTTTTGGCCAAATTTTGAGATTTGCAAAGGATTCCGGTTAACAGAACCTGGTGAGAGCCCCACAAGTCACCCCTTCTTGGATTTCCCTAGGTGTCTAGTTTTAAAAAATGCACAGGTTTGGTGGGTTTCCCTAGGTGTTGGCTGAGCTATAGGGCAAAATACACAGCTAGGCACTTTGCACAAAACAGCTCTGTTTTCTTTGGGAAAATGTGATGTGTCCACGTTGTGTTTTGGGACAGTTCCTGTCACGGGCGCTAGGCCTACCCACACAAGTGAGGTACCATTTTTATTGGGAGACTTGGGGGAGCGTGGGGTGGGAGGAAATTTGTGGCTCCTCTCAGATTGCAGAAGTTTCTGTCACCAAAATGTGAATAAAGGGTGTTTTTGGGCCAAATGTTGAGGTTTGCAAGGGATTTCGGGTAACAGAACCTGGTGACAACCCCACAAGTCACCCCTTCTTGTATTTCCCTAGGTGTCTAGTTTTCAAAAATATGTAGGGTTGGTAGGTTTCCCTAGGTGCTGACTGAGCTAGAGGCCAAAATCAACAGCTAGGCACTTTCAAAAAGGAGCTCTGTTTTCTTTGAGAGAATGTGATGTGTCCACGTTGTGTGTTGGGGCATTTCCTGTCGCGGGTGCTAGGCCTACCCACACAAGTGAGGTACCATTTTTATTGGGAGACATGGGGGAACGCTGGGTGGAAGGAAATTTGTGGCTCCTCTCAGATTCCAGAACTTTCTTTCACCAAAATGTGAGGAAAAAGGTTTTTTGTGGCCAAATTGCTAGGTTTGCAAAGGATTCTGGGTAGCAGAACTTGGTGAGAGCCCCACAAGTCACTCCACCCTGCATTCCCCTGGTTGTCTAGTTTTGAAAAATGCACAGGTTTGTTGGTTTCCCTAGGTGTCGGCTGGACAAGAGGCCAAAATCCACAGCTAGGCACTTTGAAAAAAAAAGCAATGTTTTCTTTGGGAAAATGTGATGTGTCCACGTTGTGTTTTGGGGTATTTACTGTCACGGGCGCTAGGCCTACCCACACTAGTGAGGTACCATTTTTATTGTGAGACTTGGAGGAACCCTGGGTGGAAGGAAATTTGTGGCTCTTCTCAGATTCCAGAACTTTCTGTCACCGAAATGTGAGGAAAAAGTGTTTATTTTACCACATTTTGAGGTTTGCAAAGGATTATGGTTAACAGAACCTGGTGAGAGCCCCACAAGTCAACCCATATTGGACTCCCCTAGGTGTCTAGTTTTAAAAAATGCACAGGATTGGTAGGTTTCATTAGGTGTCGGCTGAGCTAGAGGTCAAAATCCACAGCTAGGCACTTTGCAAAAAACAGCTCTGTTTTCTTTGGGAAAATGTGATGTGTCCATGTTGTGATTTGGGGCATTTTGTGTCCTGGGCGCTAGGCCTACCTACACAAGTGAGGTACCATTTTTGTTGGGAGACTTGGGGGAACACTGGGTGGAAGGAATTTGTGGCTCCTCTCAGGTTCCAGAACTTTCTGTCACCAAAATCTGAGGAGAAAGTGTTTTTGGGCCAAAGTTTGAGGTTTGCAAAGGATTATGGTTAACAGAACCTGGTGAGAGCCCCACAAGTCAACCCTTTTTGGACTCCCCTAGGTGTCTAGTTTTCAAAAATGGAAAGGTTTGGTAGGTTTCCCTAGGTGTCAGCTGAGCTGGAAGCCAAAATCCACAGCTAGGCACTTTGCAAAAAATTGCTCTGCTTTTTTTGGGAAAATGTGATGTGTCCACATTGTGTTTTGGGGAATTTCCAGTTGTGGGCGCTAGGCCTACCCACACAAGTGAGCTACCATTTTTATTGGGAGGCTTGGGGGATTCCAGAACTTTCAGTCACCCAAATGTGAGGAAAAGGGGTTTTTGTGGCCAAATTGCGAGGTTTGCAAAGGATTCTGGGTAGCAGAACCTGGTGAGAGCCCCAGAAGTCACTTCATCCTGGATTCTCCTAGTTGACTAGTTTTAAAAAATGAACAGGTTTGGTAGGTTTCCCTAGGTGTCGGCTGAGCTAGAGCCCAAAATACACAGCTAGGCACTTTGCAAAAAACAGCAATGTTTTCTTTGGGAAAATGTGATGTGTCCACGTTGTGTTTTGGGGTATTTCCTGTCACGGGCGCTAGGCCTACCCACACAAGTGAGGTACAATTTTTATTGTGAGACTTGGGGGAACCCTGGGTGGAAGGACATTTGTGGCTCTTCTCCGATTCCAGAACTTTCTGTCACCGAAATTTGAGGAAAAAGTGTTTATTTTACCACATTTTGAGGTTTGCACAGGATTATGGTTAACATAACCTGGTGAGAGCCCCACAAGTCAACCCATATTGGTCTCCCCTAGGTGTCTAGTTTAAAAAAATGCACAGGATTGGTAGGTTTCCTTAGGTGTCTGCTGAGCTAGAGGCCAAAATCCACAGCAAGGCACTTTGCAAAAAACAGCTCTGTTTTCTTTGGGAAAATGTGATGTGTCCATGTTGTGATTTGGGGCATTTTTTGTCCTGGGCGCTAGGCCTACCCACACAAGTGAGGTACCATTTTTATTGGGAGACTTGGGGGAACACTGGGTGGAAGGAATTTGTGGCTCCTCTCAGGTTCCAGAACTTTCTGTCACCGAAATCTGAGGAGAAAGTGTTTTTGGCCAAAGTTTGAGGTTTGCAAAGGATTATGGTTAACAGAACCTGGTGAGAGCCCCACAAGTCAACCCTTTTTGGACTCCCCTAGGTGTCTAGTTTTCAAAAATGGAAAGGTTTGGTAGGTTTCAATAGGTGTCAGCTGAGCTTGAAGCCAAAATCCACAGCTAGGCACCATGCAAAAAAATGCTCTGCTTTTTTTGGGAAAATGTGATGTGTCCACATTGTGTTTTGGGGAATTTCCAGTTGTGGTCGCTAGGCCTACCCACACAAGTGAGGTACCATTTTTATTGGGAGGTTTGGGGGAACGGTGGGTGGAAGAAAATTTGTGGCTCCTCTCAGATTCCAGAACTTTCTTTCACCAAAATGTGAGGAAAAAGGGTTTTTGTGGCCAAATTGCTAGGTTTGCAAAGGATTCTGGGTAGCAGAACTTGGTGAGAGCACCACAAGTCACTCCACCCTGCATTCCCCTGGTTGTCTAGTTTTAAAAAATGCACAGGTTTGTTGGTTTCCCTAGGTGTCGGCTGGACAAGAGGCCAAAATCCACAGCTAGGCACTTTGAAAAAAACAGCAATGTTTTCTTTGGGAAAATGTGATGTGTCCACGTTGTGTTTTGGGGTATTTCCTATCACGGGCGCTAGGCCTACCCACACAAGTGAGGTACCATTTTTATTGTGAGACTTGGGGGAACCCTGGGTGGAAGGAAATTTGTGGCTCTTCTCAGATTCCAGAACTTTCTGTCACCGAAATTTGAGGAAAAAGTGTTTATTTTACCACATTTTGAGGTTTGCACAGGATTATGGTTAACAGAACCTGGTGAGAGCCCCACAAGTCAACCCATATTGGACTCCCCTAGGTGTCTAGTTTTCAAAAATGCACAGGATTGGTAGGTTTCCTTAGGTGTCAGCTGAGCTAGAGGCCAAAATCCACAGCTAGGCACTTTGCAAAAAACAGCTCTGATTTCTTTGGGAAAATGTGATGTGTCCATGTTGTGATTTGGGGCATTTTGTGTCCTGGGCGCTAGGCCTACCCACACATGTGAGGTACCATTTTTATTGGGAGACTTGGGGGAACACTGGGTGGAAGGAATTTGTGGCTCCTCTCAGATTCCAGAACTTTCTGTCACCGAAATCTGAGGAGAAAGTGTTTTTTGGCCAAAGTTTGAGGTTTGCAAAGGATTAAGGTTAACAGAACCTGGTGAGAGCCCCACAAGTCAACCCATATTGGACTCCCCTAGGTGTCTAGTTTTCAAAAATGCACAGGATTGGTAGGTTTCCTTAGGTGTCAGCTGAGCTGGAAGCCAAAATGCACAGCTAGGCACCTTGCAAAAAAATGCTCTGCTTTTTTTGGGAAAATGTGATGTGTCCACATTGTGTTTTGGGGAATTTCCAGTTGTGGGCGCTAGGCCTACCCACACAAGTGAGGTACCATTTTTATTGGGAGGCTTGGGGGAACGGTGGGTGGAAGAAAATTTGTGGCTCCTCTCAGATTCCAGAACTTTCAGTCACCCAAATGTGAGGAAAAGGGGTTTTTGTGGCCAAATTACTAGGTTTGCAAAGGATTCTGGGTAGCAGAACCTGGTGAGAGCCCCACAAGTCACTTCATCCTGGATTCTCCTAGTTGACTAGTTTTAAAAAATGAACAGGTTTGGTAGGTTTCCCTAGGTGTCGGCTGAGCTAGAGCCCAAAATACACAGCTAGGCACTTTGCAAAAAACAGCAATGTTTTCTTTGGGAAAATTTGATTTGTCCACGTAGTGTTTTGGGGCATTTCCTGTTGCGGGTGCTAGGCCTGCCCGGTTATATGACGGAACACCGAATCTTAAACTACTACTAACCTTAACAACGAGGTCGGAACACCGACCTCGTCTTTACTACTAATGATTTCACCACGAATGCCTTAACAACGATATTTCGTTGTAAAGGCATTCCTGATAAAATCATTAGCAATAGGCACCATTCACCCTATATCCCACAACCCCACCCCCCCAACCCCACCCCAAAACCTAAAACCCCCTGACCCCCCACCCACTCCCCAAAACCAAAAACGCCCCACCCCCAACCCCACCCTAAAACCTAAAACCCCCTGACCCCCCCACCCACTCCCCAAAACCAAAAACGCCCTACCCCCCAACCCCACCCTAAAACCTAAAACCCCCTGACCCCCACCCACTCCCCAAAACCAAAAACGCCCCACCCCCCAACCCCACCCAAAAAACCTAAAACCCCCGACCCCCCACCCCCTCCCCAAAACCAAAAACGCCCCACCCCAAAACCTAAAATCCCCGACCCCCCACCCCCTCCCCAAAACCAAAAACACCCCACCCCCCCAACCCCACCCCAAAACCTAAAACCCCCTGACCCCGTCCCCCTCCCCAAAACCTAAAACCCCCCACTTACCTGATTCGTCACCTTGTCATCTGCGTCGTCCTCCTCAGCCGACTCCCTTGTTTGTACCTTAACCATGCATGTTCGTTGTTCAGGACATGCGTGGTTAAGGCACAAAATAACGAAGTCGTGGTTAAAGAAAGCGTTGTTCCGCTTTCGTTAACCAGGACTTCGTTATAAAAAATTCGGCATAAATGTTGTTTACCGGCCTACCCATATATTTGAGGTACCATTTTTATTGGGAGACATGGGGGAACGCTGGGTGGAAGGAAATTTGTGGCTCCTCTCAGATTCCAGAACTTTCTTTCACCAAAATGTGAGGAAAAAGTGTTTTTGGGCCAAATTTTGAGGTTTGCAAAGGATTATGGTTAACAGAACCTGGTGAGAGCCCCACAAGTCAACCCATTTTGGACTCCCCTAGGTGTCTAGTTTTCAAAAATGCAAAGGTTTGGTAGGTTTCCCTAGGTGTTGGCTGAGCTAGAGGCCAAAATTCACAAATAGACACTTTGCAAAAAACAGCTGTTTTCTTTGGGAAAATGTGACGTGTCCACGTTGTGTTTTGGGGCATATCCTATTGCAGGCGCTAGGCCTACCCACACAAGTTAGGCACCATTTTTATTGGGAGACTTGGGGGAACGTGGGGTGGAAGGAAATTTGTAGCTCCTCTCAGATTCCAGAACTTTCTGTCTCCCAAATGTGAGGAAAAAGGGTTTTTGCGGCCAAATTGCTAGGTTTGCAAAAAATTCTTCTTAACAGAGACTGATGAGAGCCCCACAAGTCACTCCACCCTGCATTCCCCTGGTTGTCTAGTTTTCAAAAATGCACAGGTTTGTTGGTTTCCCTATGTGTCGGCTGGACAAGAGGCCAAAATCCACAGCTAGGCACTTTGCAAAGAACAGCAATGTTTTCTTTGGGAAAATGTGATGTGTCCACGTTGTGTTTTGGGGTATTTCCTGTCACGGGCGCTAGGCCTACCCACACAAGTGAGGTACAATTTTTATTGTGAGACTTGGGGGAACCCTGGGTGGAAGGACATTTGTGGCTCTTCTCCGATTCCAGAACTTTCTGTCACCGAAATTTGAGGAAAAAGTGTTTATTTTACCACATTTTGAGGTTTGCACAGGATTATGGTTAACATAACCTGGTGAGAGCCCCACAAGTCAACCCATATTGGTCTCCCCTAGGTGTCTAGTTTAAAAAAATGCACAGGATTGGTAGGTTTCCTTAGGTGTCTGCTGAGCTAGAGGCCAAAATCCACAGCAAGGCACTTTGCAAAAAACAGCTCTGTTTTCTTTGGGAAAATGTGATGTGTCCATGTTGTGATTTGGGGCATTTTGTGTCCTGGGCGCTAGGCCTACCCACACAAGTGAGGTACCATTTTTATTGGGAGACTTGGGGGAACACTGGGTGGAAGGAATTTGTGGCTCCTCTCAGGTTCCAGAACTTTCTGTCACCGAAATCTGAGGAGAAAGTGTTTTTGGCCAAAGTTTGAGGTTTGCAAAGGATTATGGTTAACAGAACCTGGTGAGAGCCCCACAAGTCAACCCTTTTTGGACTCCCCTAGGTGTCTAGTTTTCAAAAATGGTAAGGTTTGGTAGGTTTCCCTAGGTGTCAGCTGAGCTGGAAGCCAAAATCCACAGCTAGGCACCTTGCAAAAAAATGCTCTGCTTTTTTGGGGAATATGTGATGTGTCCACATTGTGTTTTGGGGAATTTCCAGTTGTGGGCGCTAGGCCTACCCACACAAGTGAGGTACCATTTTTATTGGGAGGCTTGGGGGAACGGTGGGTGGAAGAAAATTTGTGGCTCCTCTCAGATTCCAGAACTTTCAGTCACCCAAATGTGAGGAAAAGGGGTTTTTGTGGCCAAATTGCTAGGTTTGCAAAGGATTCTGGGTAGCAGAACCTGGTGAGAGCCCCACAAGTCACTTCATCCTGGATTCTCCTAGTTGACTAGTTTTAAAAAATGAACAGGTTTGGTAGGTTTCCCTAGGTGTCGGCTGAGCTAGAGCCCAAAATACACAGCTAGGCACTTTGCAAAAAACAGCAATGTTTTCTTTGGGAAAATTTGATTTGTCCACGTAGTTTTTGGGGCATTTCCTGTTGCGGGTGCTAGGCCTACCCACATATTTGAGGTGCCATTTTTATTGGAGACATGGGGGAACGCTGGGTGGAAGGAAATTTGTGGCTCCTCTCAGAATCCAGAACTTTCTTTCACCAAAATGTGAGGAAAAAGGGTTTTTGTGGCCAAATTGCTAGGTTTGCAAAGGATTCTGGGTAGCAGAACTTGGTGAGAGCCCCACAAGTCACTCCACCCTGCATTCCCCTGGTTGTCTAGTTTTGAAAAATGCACAGGTTTGTTGGTTTCCCTAGGTGACGGCTGGACAAGAGGCCAAAATCCACAGCTCGGCACTTTGAAAAAAACAGCAATGTTTTCTTTAGGAAAATGTGATGTGTCCACGTTGTGTTTTGGGGTATTTCCTGTCACGGGCGCTAGGCCTACCCACACAAGTGAGGTACCATTTGTATTGTGAGACTTGGGGGAACCCTGGGTGGAAGGAAATTTGTGGCTCTTCTCAGATTCCAGAACTTTCTGTCACCGAAATTTGAGGAAAAAGTGTTTATTTTACCACATTTTGAGGTTTGCACAGGATTATGGTTAACAGAACCTGGTGAGAGCCCCACAAGTCAACCCATATTGGACTCCCCTAGGTGTCTAGTTTTCAAAAATGCACTGGATTGGTAGGTTTCCTTAGGTGTCGGCTGAGCTAGAGGCCAAAATCCACAGCTAGGCACTTTGCAAAAAACAGCTCTGTTTTCTTTGGGAAAATGTGATGTGTCCATGTTGTGATTTGGGGCATTTTGTGTCCTGGGCGCTAGGCCTACCCACACAAGTGAGGTACCATTTTTATTGGGAGACTTGGGGGAACACTGGGTGGAAGGAATTTGTGGCTCCTCTCAGATTCCAGAACTTTCTGTCACATAAATCTGAGGAGAAAGTGTTTTTTGGCCAAAGCTTGAGGTTTGCAAAGGATTATGGTTAACAGAACCTGGTGAGAGCCCCACAAGTCAACCCTTTTTGGACTCCCCTAGGTGTCTAGTTTTCAAAAATGGAAAGGTTTGGTAGGTTTCCCTAGGTGTCAGCTGAGCTGGAAGCCAAAATCCACAGCTAGGCACCTTGCAAAAAAATGCTCTGCTTTTTTTGGGAAAATGTGATGTGTACACATTGTGTTTTGGGGAATTTCCAGTTGTGGGCGCTAGGCCTACCCACACAAGTGAGGTACCATTTTTATTGGGAGGCTTGGGGGAACGGTGGGTGGAAGAATATTTGTGGCTCCTCTCAGATTCCAGAACTTTCAGTCACCCAAATGTGAGGAAAAGGGTTTTTTGTGGCCAAATTGCTAGGTTTGCAAAGGATTCTGGGTAGCAGTCCCTGGTGAGAGCCCCACAAGTCCCTTCATCCTGGATTCTCCTAGTTGACTAGTTTAAAAAAATGCAGAGGTTTGTAGGTTTCCCTGGGTGTCGGCTGAGCTAGAGGCCAAAATCCACAGCTAGGCACTTTGCAAAAAACAGCTCTGTTTTCTTTGGGTAAATGTGACGTGTCCACGTTGTGTTTTGGGGCATGTTCTGTTGCGGGCACTAAGCCTACCAACACAAGTGAGGTACCATATTTATTGTGAGACTTGGGGGAACGCTGGGTGGAAAGAAATATGTGGCTCTTCTCAGATTCCAGAACTTTCTGTCACCGAAATGTGAGGAAAAAGTGTTTTTTTGGCCAAAGTTTGAAGTTTGCAAAGGATTATGGTTAACAGAACCTGCTGAGAGCCCCACAAGTCAACCCATTTTGGACTCCCCTAGGAATCTAGTTTAAAAAAATGGACAGGTTTGGTAGGTTTCCCTAGGTATCGGCTGAGCTAGAGCCCAAAATACACAGCTAGGCACTTTGCAAAAAACAGCAATGTTTTCTTTGGGAAAATTTGATTTGTCCACGTAGTGTTTTGGGGCATTTCCTGTTGCGGGCGCTAGGCCTTCCAACACATTTGAGGTACCATTTTTATTGGGAGACATGGGGGAACACTGGGTGGAAGGAAATTTGTGGCTCCTCTCAGATTCCAGAACTTTCTTTCACCAACATGTGAGGAAAAAGTGTTTTTGGGCTAGATTTTGAGGTTTGCAAAGGATTATGGTTAACAGAACCTGGTGAGAGCCCCACAAGTCAACCCATTGTGGACTCCCCTGGGTGTCTAGTTTTCAAAAATGCAAAGGTTTGGTAGGTTTCCCTAGGTGTCGGCTGAGCTATAGGGCAAAATACACAGCTAGGCACTTTGCAAAAAACAGCTCTGCTTTCTTTAGGAAAATGTGACGTGTCCATGTTGTGTTTTGGGGCATATCCTATTGCAGACGCTAGGCCTACCCACACAAGTTAGGTACCATTTTTATTGGGAGACTTGGGGGAACGTGGGGTGGAAGGACATTTGTGGCTCCTCTCAGATTGCAGAAGTTTCTTTCACCAAAATGTGAGGAAAAGGTGTTTTTTTGGCCAAATTTTGAGATTTGCAAATGATTCCGGTTAACAGAACCTGGTGAGAGCCCCACAAGTCACCCCTTCTTGGATTTCCCTAGGTGTCTAGTTTTAAAAAATGCACAGGTTTGGTGGGTTTCCCTAGGTGTCGGCTGAGCTATAGGGCAAAATACACAGCTAGGCACTTTGCAAAAAACAGCTGTGTTTCCTTGGGAAAATGTGATGTGTCCACGTTGTGTTTTGGGACAGTTCCTGTCACGGGAGCTAGGCCTACCCACACAAGTGAGGTACCATTTTTATTGGGAGACTTGGGGGTACGTGGGGTGGAAGGACATTTGTGGCTCCTCTCAGATTGCAGAAGTTTCTGTCACCAAAATGTGAGGAAAAGGTGTTTTTTTGGCCAAATTTTGAGATTTGCAAAGGATTCCGGTTAACAGAACCTGGTGAGAGCCCCACAAGTCACCCCTTCTTGGATTTCCCTAGGTGTCTAGTTTTAAAAAATGCACAGGTTTGGTGGGTTTCCCTAGGTGTCGGCTGAGCTAGAGGGCAAAATACACAGCTAGGCACTTTGCAAAAAACAGCTCTGTTTTCTTTGGGAAAATGTGATGTGTCCACGTTGTGTTTTGGGACAGTTCCTGTCACGGGAGCTAGGCCTACCCACACAAGTGAGGTACCATTTTTATTGGGAGACTTGGGGGAGCGTGGGGTGGAAGGAAATTTGTGGCTCCTCTCAGATTGCAGAAGTTTCTGTCACCAAAATGTGAGTAAAGGGTGTTTTTGGGACAAATGTTGAGGTTTGCAAGGGATTTCGTGTAACAGAACCTGGTGACAACCCCACAAGCCACCCCTTCTTGGATTTCCCTAGGTGTCTAGTTTTCAAAAATATGTAGGGTTGGTAGGTTTCCCTAGGTGCTGACTGAGCTAGAGGCCAAAATCAACAGCTAGGCACTTTCAAAAAGGAGCTCTGTTTTCTATGAGAGAATGTGATGAGTGCATGTTGTGTGTTGGGGCATTTCCTGTCGTGGGCGCTAGGCCTACCCACACAGGTGAGGTACCATTCTTATTGGGAGACTTGGGGGAACGCTGGGTGAGAGGAAGTTTGTGGCTCCTCTCAGATTGCAGAAGTTTCTGTCACCAAAATGAGAGGAAAAGGTTTTTTTTGGACAAATTTTGAGATTTGCAAAGGATTCCGGTTAACAGAAACTGGTGAGAGCCCCACAAGTCACCCCTTCTTGGATTTCCCTAGGTGTCTAGTTTAAAAAAATGCAAAGGTTTGGTATGTTTCCCTAGGTGTTGGCTGAGCTAGAGGGCAAAATACACACCTAGGCACTTTGCAAAAAACAGCTCAGTTTTCTTTGGGAAAATGTGATATGTCCACGTTGTGTTTTGGGGCATTTCCTGTTGCGGGCGCTAGGCCTACCCACACAAGTGAGGTGCCATTTTTATGGGGAGACTTGGGGGAGCGTGGGGTGGAAGGAAATTTGTGGCTCCTCTCAGATTGCAGAAGTTTCTGTCACCAAAATGTGAGTAAAGGGTGTTTTGGGGCCAAATGTTGAGGTTTGCAAGGGATTCCGGGTAACAGAACCTGGTGACAACCCCACAAATCACCCCTTCTTGGATTTCCCTAGGTGTCTAGTTTTCAAAAATATGTAGGGTTGGTAGGTTTCCCTAGGTGCTGACTGAGCTATAGGCGAAAATCAACAGCGAGGCACTTTAAAAAAAGAGCTCTGTTTTCTTTGAGAGAATGTGATGTGTCCACGTTGTGTTTTGGGGCATTTCCTGTCGCGGGCGCTAGGCCTACCCACACAAGTGAGGTACCATTTTTATTGGGAGACTTGGGGGAACGCTGGGTGAGAGGAAATTTGTGGCTCCTCTCAGATTGCAGAAGTTTCTGTCACCAAAATGTGAGGAAAAGGTGTTTTTTTGGCCAAATTTTGAGATTTGCAAAGGATTCCGGTTAACAGAACCTACTGAGAGCCCCACAAGTCACCCCTTCTTGGATTTCCCTAGGTGTCTAGTTTAAAAAAATGCAAAGGTTTGGTAGGTTTCCCTAGGTGTTGGCTGAGCTAGAGGGCAAAATACACAGATAGGAACTTTGCAAAAAACAGCTCTGTTTTCTTTGGGAAAATGTGATATGTCCACGTTGTGTTTTGGGGCAGTTCCTGTCACGGGCGCTAGGCCTACCCACACAAGTGCGGTACCATTTTTATTGGGAGACTTGGGGGAGCGTGGGGTGGAACGAAATTTGTGGCTCCTCTCAGTTTGCAGAAGTTTCTGTCACCAAAATGTGAGTGAAAGGTGTTTTGGGGCCAAATATTGAGGTTTGCAAGGGATTCCGGGTAACAGAACCTGGTGACAACCCCACAAGTCACCCTTTCATGGATTTCCCTAGGTGTCTAGTTTTCAAAAATATGTAGGGTTGGTAGGTTTCCCTAGGTGCTGACTGAGCTATAGGCCAAAATCAACAGCTAGGCACTTTCAAAAAAGAGCTCTGTTTTCTTTGAGAGAATGTGATGTGTCCACGTTGTGTTTTGGGGCATTTCCTGTCGCGGGCGCTAGGCCTACCCACACAAGTGAGGTACCATTTGTATTGGGAGACTTGGGGGAACGCTGGGTGAGAGGAAATTTGTGGCTCCTCTCAGATTGCAGAAGTTTCTGTCACCAAAATGTGAGGAAAAGGTGTTTTTTTTGGCCAAATTTTGAGATTTGCAAAGGATTCTGGTTAACAGAACCTGGTGAGAGCCCCACAAGTCACCCCTTCTTGGATTTCCCTAGGTGTCTAGTTTTAAAAAATGCACAGGTTTGGTGGGTTTCCCTAGGTGTCGGCTGAGCTAGAGGGCAAAATACACAGCTAGGCACTTTGCAAAAAACAGCTGTGTTTCCATGGGAAAATGTGATGTGTCCACGTTGTGTTTTGGGACAGTTCCTGTCACGGGCGCTAGGCCTACCCACACAAGTGAGGTACCATTTTTATTGGGAGACTTGGGGGAGCGTGGGGTGGGAGGAAATTTGTGGCTCCTCTCAGATTGCAGAAGTTTCTGTCACCAAAATGTGAGTAAAGGGTGTTTTTGGGCCAAATGTTGAGGTTTGCAAGGGATTTCGGGTAACAGAACCTGGTGACAACCCCACAAGTCACCCCTTCTTGGATTTCCCTAGGTGTCTAGTTTTCAAAAATATGTAGGGTTGGTAGGTTTCCCTAGGTGCTGACTGAGCTAGAGGCCAAAATCAACAGCTAGGCACTTTAAAAAAAGAGCTCTGTTTTCTTCGAGAGAATGTGATGTGTCCACGTTGTGTTTTGGGACATTTCCTGTCGCGGGCGCTAGGCCTACCCAGACAAGTGAGGTACCATTTTTATTGGGAGACTTGGGGGAACGCTGGGTGAGAGGAAATTTGTGGCTCCTCTCAGATTGCAGAAGTTTCTGTCACCAAAATGTGAGGAAAAGGTGTTTTTTTTGACAAATTTTGAGATTTGCAAAGGATTCCGGTTAACAGAACCTGGTGAGAGCCCCACAAGTCACCCCTTCTTGGATTTCCCTAGGTGTCTAGTTTTAAAAAATGCAAAGGTTTGGTAGGTTTCCCTAGGTGTTGGCTGAGCTAGAGGCCAAAATCAACAGCTAGGCATTTTAAAAAAAGAGCTCTGTTTTCTTTGAGAGAATGTGATGTGTCCACGTTGTGTTTTGGGGCATTTCCTGTCGCGGGCGGTAGGCCTACCCAGACAAGTGAGGTACCATTTTTATTGGGAGACTTGGGGGAACGCTGGGTGAGAGGAAATTTGTGGCTCCTCTCAGATTGTAGAAGTTTCTGTCACCAAAATGTGAGGAAAAGGTGTTTTTTTTGACAAATTTTGAGATTTGCAAAGGATTCCGGTTAACAGAACCTGGTGAGAGCCCCACAAGTCACCCCTTCTTGGATTTCCCTAGGTGTCTAGTTTTCAAAAATATGTAGGGTTGGTAGGTTTCCCTAGGTGCTGACTGAGCTAGAGGCCAAAATCAACAGCTAGGCACTTTAAAAAAAGAGCTCTGTTTTCTTTGAGAGAATATGATGTGTCCACGTTGTGTTTTGGGGCATTTCCTGTCGCGGGCGCTAGGCCTACCCAGACAAGTGAGGTACCATTTTTATTGGGAGACTTGGGGGAACGCTGGGTGAGAGGAAATTTGTGGCTCCTCTCAGATTGCAGAAGTTTCTGTCACCAAAATGTGAGGAAAAGGTGTTTTTTTTGACAAATTTTGAGATTTGCAAAGGATTCCGGTTAACAGAACCTGGTGAGAGCCCCACAAGTCACCCCTTCTTGGATTTCCCTAGGTGTCTAGTTTTAAAAAATGCAAAGGTTTGGTAGGTTTCCCTAGGTGTTGGCTGAGCTAGAGGGCAAAATACACAGCTAGGCACTTTGCAAAAAACAGCTCTGTTTTCTTTGGGAAAATGTGATATGTCCACGTTGTGTTTTGGGGCAGTTCCTGTCACGGGCGCTAGGCCTACCCACACAAGTGAGGTACCATTTTTATTGGGAGACTTGGGGGAGCGTGGGGTGGAAGGAAATTTGTGGCTCCTCTCAGATTGCAGAAGTTTCTGTCACCAAAATGTGAGTAAAGGGTGTTTTTGGGCCAAATGTTGAGGTTTGCAAGGGATTCCGGGTAACAGAACCTGGTGACAACCCCACAAGTCACCCCTTCTTGGATTTCCCTAGGTGTCTAGTTTTCAAAAATATGTAGGGTTGGTAGGTTTCCCTAGGTGCTGACTGAGCTATAGGCCAAAATCAACAGCTAGGCACTTTAAAAAAAGAGCTCTGTTTTCTTTGAGAGAATGTGATGTGTCCACGTTGTGTTTTGGGGCATTTCCTGTCGCGGGCGCTAGGCCTACCCACACAAGTGAGGTACCATTTGTATTGGGAGACTTGGGGGAACGCTGGGTGAGAGGAAATTTGTGGCTCCTCTCAGATTGCAGAAGTTTCTGTCACCAAAATGTGAGGAAAAGGTGTTTTTTTGGCCAAATTTTGAGATTTGCAAAGGATTCCGGTTAACAGAACCTGGTGAGAGCCCCACAAGTCACCCCTTCTTGGATTTCCCTACGTGTCTAGTTAAAAAAAATGCACAGGTTTGGTGGGTTTCCCTAGGTGTCGGCTGAGCTAGAGGGCAAAATACACAGCTAGGCACTTTGCAAAAAACAGCTCTGTTTTCTTTGGGAAAATGTGATGTGTCCACGTTGGGTTTTGGGGCAGTTCCTGTCACTGGCGCTAGGCCTACCCACACAAGTGAGGTACCATTTTTATTGGGAGACTTGGGGGAGCGTGGGGTGGAAGGAACTTTGTGGCTCCTCTCAGATTGCAGAAGTTTCTGTCACCAAAATGTGAGGAAAAAGTGTTTTTTGCCCACATTTTGAGGTTTGCGAAAAATTCTTCTTAACAGAAACTGATGAGAGCCCCACAAGTCACCCCATTTCGGATTTCCCTAGGTGTCTAGTTTTAAAAAATGTGCAGGGTTGGTAGGTTTCCCTAAGTGCTGGCTGAACTAGAGGCCAAAATACACAGCTGGGCAATTTGCAAAAAACAGCTGTTTTCATTGGGAAAATGTGATGTGTCCACGTTCTGTTTTGGGGCATTTCCAGTTGTGGGCGCTAGGCCTACCCACACAAGTGAGGTAACATTTTTATTGGGAGGCTTGGCGGAACGCTGGGTGGAAGGAAATTTGTAGCTCCTCTCAGATTCCAGAACTTTCTGTCTCCCAAATGTGAGGAAAAAGGGTTTTTGTGGCCAAATTGCTACGTTTGCAAAGGATTCTGGGTAGCAGAACTTGGTGAGAGCCCCACAAGTCACTCCACCCTGCATTCCCCTGGTTGTCTAGTTTTAAAAAATGCACAGGTTTGTTGGTTTCCCTAGGTGTCGGCTGGACAAGAGGCCAAAATCCACAGCTAGGCACTTTGCAAAAAACAGCAATGTTTTCTTTGGGAAAATGTGATGTGTCCACGTTGTGTTTTGGGGTATTTCCTGTCACAGGCGCTAGGCCTACCCACACAAGTGAGGTACCATTTTTATTGTGAGACTTGGGGGAACCCTGGGTGGAAGGAAATTTGTGGCTCTTCTCAGATTCCAGAACTTTCTGTCACCGAAATCTGAGGAGAAAGTGTTTTTTGGCCAAAGTTTGAGGTTTGCACAGGATTATGGTTAACAGAACCTGGTGAGAGCCCCACAAGTCAACCTATTTTGGACAGCCCTAGGTGTCTAGTTTTCAAAAATGGAAAGGTTTGGTAGGTTTCCCTAGGTGTCAGCTGAGCTGGAAGCCAAAATCCACAGCTAGGCACCTTGCAAAAAAACGCTCTGCTTTTTTTGGGAGAATGTGATGTGTCCACATTGTGCTTTGGGGAATTTCCAGTTGTTGGCGCTAGGCCTACCCACACAAGTGAGGTACCATTTTTATTGGGAGGCTTGGGGGAACGGTGGGTGGAAGAAAATTTGTGGCTCCTCTCAGATTCCAGAACTTTCAGTCACCCAAATGTGAGGAAAAGGTTTTTTTGTGGCCAAATTGCTAGGTTTGCAAAGGATTCTGGGTAGCAGAACCTGGTGAGAGCCCCACAAGTCACTTCATCCTGGATTCTCCTAGTTGACTAGTTTAAAAAAATGCAGAGGTTTGTAGGTTTCCCTGGGTGTCGGCTGAGCTAGAGCCCAAAATCCACAGCTAGGCACTTTGCAAAAAACAGCTCTGTTTTCTTTGGGAAAATGTGACGTGTCCACGTTGTGTTTTGGGGCATGTTCTGTTGCGGGCACTAAGCCTACCGACACAAGTGAGGTACCATATTTATTGTGAGACTTGGGGGAACGCTGGGTGGAAAGAAATATGTGGCTCCTCTCAGATTCCAGAACTTTCTGTCACCGAAATGTTAGGAAAAAGTGTTTTTTTGGCCAAAGTTTGAGGTTTGCAAAGGATTATGGTTAACAGAACCTGCTGAGAGCCCCACAAGTCAACCCATTTTGGTCTCCCCTAGGTATCTAGTTTTAAAAAATGGACAGGTTTGGTAGGTTTCCCTGGGTATCGGCTGAGCTACAGCCCAAAATACACAGCTAAGCACTTTGCAAAAAACAGCAATGTTTTCTTTGGGAAAATTTGATTTGTCCACGTAGTGTTTTGGGGCATTTCCTGTTGCGGGCGCTAGGCCTACCCACACATTTGAGGTACCATTTTTATTGGGAGACATGGGGGAACACTGGGTGGAAGGAAATTTGTGGCTCCTCTCAGATTCCAGAACTTTCTTTCACCAACATGTGAGGAAAAAGTGTTTTTGGGCCAAATTTTGAGGTTTGCAAAGGATTATGGTTAACAGAACCTGGTGAGATCCCCACAAGTCAACCCATTTTGGACACCCCTAGGTGTCTAGTTTTCAAAAATGCAAAGGTTTGGTAGGTTTCCCCAGGTGTCGGCTGAGGTATAGGGCAAAATACACAGTGAGGCACTTTGCAAAAAACAGCTCTGTTTTCTTTGGGAAAATGTGACGTGTCCACGTTGTGTTTTGGGGCATATCCTATTGCAGACGCTAGGCCTACCCACACAAGTTAGGTACCATTCTTATTGGGAGACTTGGGGGAACGTGGGGTGGAAGGACATTTGTGGCTCCTCTCAGATTGCAGAAGTTTCTGTCACCAAAATGTGAGGAAAAGGTGTTTTTTTGGCCAAATTTTGAGATTTGCAAAGGATTCCGGTTAACAGAACCTGGTGAGAGCCCCACAAGTCACCCCTTCTTGGATTTCCCTAGGTGTCTAGTTTTAAAAAATGCATAGGTTTGGTGAGTTTTCCTAGGTGTCGGCGGAGCTATAGGGCAAAATACACAGCTAGGCACTTTGCAAAAAACAGCTCTGTTTTCTTTGGAAAATGTGATGTGTCCACGTTGTGTTTTGGGACAGTTCCTGTCACGGGAGTTAGGCCTACCCAAACAAGTGAGGTACCATTTTGATTGGGAGACTTGGGGGTACGTGGGGTGGAAGGACATTTGTGGCTCCTCTCAGATTGCAGAAGTTTCTGTCACCAAAATGTGAGGAAAAGGTGTTTTTTTGGCCAAATTTTGAGATTTGCAAAGGATTCCGGTTAACAGAACCTGGTGAGAGCCCCACAAGTCACCCCTTCTTGGATTTCCCTAGGTGTCTAGTTTTAAAAAATGCACAGGTTTGGTGGGTTTCCCTAGGTGTCGGCTGAGCTATAGGGCAAAATACACAGCTAGGCACTTTGCAAAAAACAGCTCTGTTTTCTTTGGAAAATGTGATGTGTCCACGTTGTGTTTTGGGACAGTTCCTGTCACGGGAGCTAGGCCTACCCACACAAGTGAGGTACCATTTTTATTGGGAGACTTGGGGGAGCGTGGGGTGGGAGGAAATTTGTGGCTCCTCTCAGATTGCAGAAGTTTCTGTCACCAAAATGTGAGTAAAGGGTGTTTTTGGGCCAAATGTTGAGGTTTGCAAGGGATTTCGGGTAACAGAACCTAGTGACTACCCCACAAGTCACCCCTTCTTGGATTTCCCTAGGTGTCTAGTTTTCAAAAATATGTAGGGTTGGTAGGTTTCCCTAGGTGCTGACTGAGCTAGAGGCCAAAATCAACAGCTAGGCACTTTCAAAAAGGAGCTCTGTTTTCTTTGAGAGAATGTGATGTGTCCACGTTGTGTGTTGGAGCATTTCCTGTCGTGGGCGCTAGGCCTACCCACACAAGTGAGGTACCATTCTTATTGGGAGACTTGGGGGAACGCTGGGTGAGAGGAAATTTGTGGCTCCTCTCAGATTGCAGAAGTTTCTGTCACTAAAATGTGAGGAAAAGGTGTTTTTTTGGACAAAGTTTGAGATTTGCAAAGGATTCCGGTTAACAGAACCTGGTGAGAGCCCCACAAGTCACCCCTTCTTGGATTTCCCTAGGTGTCTAGTTTAAAAAAATGCAAAGGTTTGGTAGGTTTCCCTAGGTGTTGGCTGAGCTAGAGGGCAAAATACACAGCTAGGCACTTTGCAAAAAACAGCTCTGTTTTCTTTGGGAAAATGTGACGTGTCCACGTTGTGTTTTGGGGCATGTTCTGTTGCGGGCACTAAGCCTACCGACACAAGTGAGGTACCATATTTATTGTGAGACTTGGGGGAACGCTGGGTGGAAAGAAATATGTGGCTTCTCTCAGATTCCAGAACTTTCTGTCACCGAAATGTTAGGAAAAAGTGTTTTTTTGGCCAAAGTTTGAGGTTTGCAAAGGATTATGGTTAACAGAACCTGCTGAGAGCCCCACAAGTCAACCCATTTTGGTCTCCCCTAGGTATCTAGTTTTAAAAAATGGACAGGTTTGGTAGGTTTCCCTGGGTATCGGCTGAGCTACAGCCCAAAATACACAGCTAAGCACTTTGCAAAAAACAGCAATGTTTTCTTTGGGAAAATTTGATTTGTCCACGTAGTGTTTTGGGGCATTTCCTGTTGCGGGCGCTAGGCCTACCCACACATTTGAGGTACCATTTTTATTGGGAGACATGGGGGAACACTGGGTGGAAGGAAATTTGTGGCTCCTCTCAGATTCCAGAACTTTCTTTCACCAACATGTGAGGAAAAAGTGTTTTTGGGCCAAATTTTGAGGTTTGCAAAGGATTATGGTTAACAGAACCTGGTGAGATCCCCACAAGTCAACCCATTTTGGACACCCCTAGGTGTCTAGTTTTCAAAAATGCAAAGGTTTGGTAGGTTTCCCCAGGTGTCGGCTGAGGTATAGGGCAAAATACACAGTGAGGCACTTTGCAAAAAACAGCTCTGTTTTCTTTGGGAAAATGTGACGTGTCCACGTTGTGTTTTGGGGCATATCCTATTGCAGACGCTAGGCCTACCCACACAAGTTAGGTACCATTCTTATTGGGAGACTTGGGGGAACGTGGGGTGGAAGGACATTTGTGGCTCCTCTCAGATTGCAGAAGTTTCTGTCACCAAAATGTGAGGAAAAGGTGTTTTTTTGGCCAAATTTTGAGATTTGCAAAGGATTCCGGTTAACAGAACCTGGTGAGAGCCCCACAAGTCACCCCTTCTTGGATTTCCCTAGGTGTCTAGTTTTAAAAAATGCATAGGTTTGGTGAGTTTTCCTAGGTGTCGGCGGAGCTATAGGGCAAAATACACAGCTAGGCACTTTGCAAAAAACAGCTCTGTTTTCTTTGGAAAATGTGATGTGTCCACGTTGTGTTTTGGGACAGTTCCTGTCACGGGAGTTAGGCCTGCCCAAACAAGTGAGGTACCATTTTGATTGGGAGACTTGGGGGTACGTGGGGTGGAAGGACATTTGTGGCTCCTCTCAGATTGCAGAAGTTTCTGTCACCAAAATGTGAGGAAAAGGTGTTTTTTTGGCCAAATTTTGAGATTTGCAAAGGATTCCGGTTAACAGAACCTGGTGAGAGCCCCACAAGTCACCCCTTCTTGGATTTCCCTAGGTGTCTAGTTTTAAAAAATGCACAGGTTTGGTGGGTTTCCCTAGGTGTCGGCTGAGCTATAGGGCAAAATACACAGCTAGGCACTTTGCAAAAAACAGCTCTGTTTTCTTTGGAAAATGTGATGTGTCCACGTTGTGTTTTGGGACAGTTCCTGTCACGGGAGCTAGGCCTACCCACACAAGTGAGGTACCATTTTTATTGGGAGACTTGGGGGAGCGTGGGGTGGGAGGAAATTTGTGGCTCCTCTCAGATTGCAGAAGTTTCTGTCACCAAAATGTGAGTAAAGGGTGTTTTTGGGCCAAATGTTGAGGTTTGCAAGGGATTTCGGGTAACAGAACCTAGTGACTACCCCACAAGTCACCCCTTCTTGGATTTCCCTAGGTGTCTAGTTTTCAAAAATATGTAGGGTTGGTAGGTTTCCCTAGGTGCTGACTGAGCTAGAGGCCAAAATCAACAGCTAGGCACTTTCAAAAAGGAGCTCTGTTTTCTTTGAGAGAATGTGATGTGTCCACGTTGTGTGTTGGAGCATTTCCTGTCGTGGGCGCTAGGCCTACCCACACAAGTGAGGTACCATTCTTATTGGGAGACTTGGGGGAACGCTGGGTGAGAGGAAATTTGTGGCTCCTCTCAGATTGCAGAAGTTTCTGTCACCAAAATGTGAGGAAAAGGTGTTTTTTTGGACAAAGTTTGAGATTTGCAAAGGATTCCGGTTAACAGAACCTGGTGAGAGCCCCACAAGTCACCCCTTCTTGGATTTCCCTAGGTGTCTAGTTTAAAAAAATGCAAAGGTTTGGTAGGTTTCCCTAGGTGTTGGCTGAGCTAGAGGGCAAAATACACAGCTAGGCACTTTGCAAAAAACAGCTCTGTTTTCTTTGGGAAAATGTGATATGTCCACGTTGTGTTTTGGGGCAGTTCCTGTCAAGGGCACTAGGCCTACCCACACAAGTGAGGTACCATTTTTATTGGGAGACTTGGGGGAGCATGGGGTGGAAGGAAATTTGTGGCTCCTCTCAGATTGCATAAGTTTCTGTCACCAAAATGTGACTAAACGGTGTCTTTGGGCCAAATGTTGAGGTTTGCAAGGGATTCCGGGTAACAGAACCTGGTGACAACCCCACAAGTCACCCCTTCTTGGATTTTCCTAGGTGTCTAGTTTTCAAAAATATGTAGGGTTGGTAGGTTTCCCTAATCAACAGCTAGGCAATTTGCAAAAAACAGCTGTTTTCATTGGGAAAATGTGATGTGTCCACGTTCTGTTTTGGGGCATTTCCAGTTGTGGGCGCTAAGCCTACCCACACAAGTGAGGTAACATTTTTATTGGGAGGAAATTTGTAGCTCCTCTCAGATTCCAGAACTTTCTGTCTCCCAAATGTGAGGAAAAAGGGTTTTTGTGGCCAAATTGCTAGGTTTGCAAAGGATTCTGGGTAGCAGAACTTGGTGAGAGCCCCACAAGTCACTCCACCCTGCATTCTCCTGGTTGTCTAGTTTTCAAAAATGCACAGGTTTGTTGGTTTCCCTAGGTGTCGGCTGGACAAGAGGCCAAAATCCACAGCTAGGCACTTTGCAAAAAACAGCAATGTTTTCTTTGGGAAAATGTGATGTGTCCACGTTGTGTTTTGGGGTATTTCCTGTTGCGGGCGCTAGGCCTACCCACATATTTGAGGTACCATTTTTATTGTGAGACTTGGGGGAACCCTGGGTGGAAGGAATTTTGCTCTTCTCAGATTCCAGAACTTTCTGTCACCGAAATTTGAGGAAAAAGTGTTTATTTTACCACATTTTAAGGTTTGCACAGGATAATGGTTAACAGAACCTGGTGAGAGCCCCACAAGTCAACCCATTTTAGACTCCCCTAGGTGTCTAGTTTTCAAAAATGCACAGGATTGGTAGGTTTCCTTAGGTGTCGGCTGAGCTAGAGGCCAAAATCCACAGCTAGGCACTTTGCAAAAAACAGCTCTGTTTTCTTTGGGAAAATGTCATGTGTCCCTGTTGTGATTTGGGGCATTTTGTGTCCTGGGCGCTAGGCCTACCCACACAAGTGAGGTACCATTTTTATTGGGAGACATGGGGGAACACTGGGTGGAAGGAATTTGTGGCTCCTCTCAGGTTCCAGAACTTTCTGTCACCGAAATCTGAGGAGAAAGTGTTTTTTGGCCAACGTTTGAGGTTTGCAAAGGATTATGGTTAACAGAACCTGGTGAGAGCCCCACAAGTCAACCCTTTTTGGACTCCCCTAGGTGTCTAGTGTTAAAAAATGGAAAGGTTTGGTAGGTTTCCCTAGGTGTCAGCTGAGCTGGAAGCCAAAATCCACAGCTAGGCACCTTGCAAAAAAATGCTCTCCTTTTTTTGGGAAAATGTGATGTGTCCACATTGTGTTTTGGGGAATTTCCAGTTGTGGGCGCTAGGCCTACCCACACAAGTGAAGTACCATTTTTATTGGGAGGCTTGGGGGAACGGTGGGTGGAAGAAAATGTGTGGCTCCTCTCAGATTCCAGAACTTTCAGTCACCCAAATGTGAGGAAAAGGGTTTTTTGTGGCCAAATTGCTAGGTTTGCAAAGGATTCTGGGTAGCAGAACCTGGTGAGAGCCCCACAAGTCACTTCATCCTGGATTCTCCTAGTTGACTAGTTTTAAAAAATGAACAGGTTTGGTAGGTTTCCCTAGGTGTCGGCTGAGCTAGAGCCCAAAATACACAGCTAGGCACTTTGCAAAAAACAGCAATGTTTTCTTTGGGAAAATTTGATTTGTCCACGTAGTGTTTTGGGGCATTTCCTGTTGCGGGCGCTAGGCCTACCCACATATTTGAGGTACCATTTTTATTGGGAGACATGGGGGAACGCTGGGTGGAAGGAAATTTGTGGCTCCTCTCAGATTCCAGAACTTTCTTTCACCAAAATGTGAGGAAAAAGGGTTTTTTGTGGCCAAATTGCTAGGTTTGCAAAGGATTCTGGGTAGCAGAACTTGGTGAGGGCCCCACAAGCCACTCCTCCCTGCATTCCCCTGGTTGTTTAGTTTTCAAAAATGCACAGGTTTGTTGGTTTCCCTAGGTGTCGGCTGGACAAGAGGCCAAAATCCACAGCTAGGCACTTTGCAAAAAACAGCAATGTTTTCTTTGGGAAAATGTGATGTGTCCACGTTGTGTTTTGGGGTATTTCCTGTCACGGGCGCTAGGCCTACCCACACAAGTGAGGTACCATTTGTATTGTGAGACTTGGGGGAACCCTGGGTGGAAGGAAATTTGTGGCTCTTCTCAGATTCCAGAACTTTCTGTCACCGAAATTTGAGGAAAAAGTGTTTATTTTACCACATTTTGAGGTTTGCACAGGATTATGGTTAACAGAACCTGGTGAGAGCCCCACAAGTCAACCCATATTGGACTCCACTAGGTGTCTAGTTTTCAAAAATGCACAGGATTGGTAGGTTTCCTTAGGTGTCGGCTGAGCTAGAGGCCAAAATCCACAGCTAGGCACTTTGCAAAAAACAGCTCTGTTTTCTTTGGGAAAATGTGATGTGTCCATGTTGTGATTTGGGGCATTTTTTGTCCTGGGCGCTAGGCCTACCCAAACAAGTGAGGTTCCATTTTTATTGGGAGACTTGGGGGAACACTGGGTGGAAGGAATTTGTGGCTCCTCTCAGATTCCAGAACTTTCTGTCACCGAAATCTGAGGAGAAAGTGTTTTTTGGGCAAAGTTTGAGGTTTGCAAAGGATTATGGTTAACAGAACCTGGTGAGAGCCCCACAAGTCAACCCTTTTTGGACTCCCCTAGGTGTCTAGTTTTCATAAATGGAAAGGTTTGGTAGGTTTCCCTAGGTGTCAGCTGAGCTGGAAGCCAAAATCCACAGCTAGGCACTTTGCAAAAAAATGCTCTGCTTTTTTTGGGAAAATGTGATGTGTCCACATTGTGTTTTGGGGAATTTCCAGTTGTGGGCGCTAGGCCTACCCACACAAGTGAGGTACCATTTTTATTGGGAGGCTTGGGGGAACGATTGGTGGAAGAAAATTTGTGGCTCCTCTCAGATTCCAGAACTTTCAGTCACCCAAATGTGAGGAAAAGGGTTTTTTGTGGCCAAATTGCTAGGTTTGAAAAGGATTCTGAGTAGCAGAACCTGGTGAGAGCCCCACAAGTCACTTCATCCTGGATTCTCCTAGTTGACTAGTTTAAAAAAATGAACAGGTTTGGTAGGTTTCCCTAGGTGTCGGCTGAGCTAGAGCCCAAAATACACAGCTAGGCACTTTGCAAAAAACAGCAATGTTTTCTTTGGGAAAATTTGATTTGTCCACGTAGTGTTTTGGGGCATTTCCTGTTGCGGGCGCTAGGCCTAACCATATATTTGAGATACCATTTTTATTGGGAGACATGGGGGAACGCTGGGTGGAAGGAAATTTGTGGCTCCTCTCAGATTCCAGAACTTTCTTTCACCAAAATGTGAGGAAAAAGTGTTTTTGGGCCAAATTTTGAGGTTTGGAAAGGGTTATGGTTAACAGAACCTGGTGAGAGCCCCACAAGTCAACGCATTTTGGACTCCCCTAGGTGCCTAGTTTTAAAAAATGCAAAGGTTTGGTAGGTTTCCCTAGGTGTCGGCTGAGCTAGAGGCCAAAATTCACAAATAGACACTTTGCAAAAAACAGCTGTTTTCTTTGGGAAAATGTGACGTGTCCACGTTGTGTTTTGGGGCATATCCTATTGGAGGCGCTAGGCCTACCCACACAAGTTAGGCACCATTTTTATTGGGAGACTTGGGGGAACGTGGGGTGGAAGGAAATTTGTGGCTCCTCTCAGATTGCAGAAGTTTCTGTAACCAAAATGTGAGTAAAGGGTGTTTTTGGGCCAAATGTTGGGGTTTGAAGGGATTCCGGGTAACAGAACCTGGTGACAACCCCACAAGTCACCCCTTCTTGGATTTCCCTAGGTGTCTAATTTTCAAAAATGTGTAGGGTTGGTAGGTTTACCTAGGTGCTGACCGAGCTAGAGGCCAAAGTCAACAGCTAGGTACTGTGAAAAAAGAGCTCTGTTTTCTTTGAGAGAATGTGATGTGTGCACGTTGTGTTTTGGGGCATTTCCTGTCGCGGGCGCTAGGCCTACCCACACAAGTGAGGTACCATTTTTATTGGGAGACTTGGGGGAACACTGGGTAGAAGGAAATTTGTGGCTCTTCTCAGATTCCAGAACTTTCTGTCACCAAAATTTGAGGAAAAAGTGTTTTTTTTACCACATTTTGAGGTTTGCACAGGATTATGGTTAACAGAACCTGGTGAGAGCCCCACAAGTCAACCCATATTGGACTCCCCTAGGTGTCTAGTTTTAAAAAATGCACAGGATTGGTAGGTTTCCTTAGGTGTCGGCTGAGCTAGAGGCCAAAATCCACAGCTAGGCACTTTGCAAAAAACAGCTCTGTTTTCTTTGGGAAAATGTGATGTGTCCATGTTGTGATTTGGGGCATTTTGTGTCCTGGGCGCTAGGCCTACCCAAACAAGTGAGGTACCATTTTTATTGGGAGACTTGGGGGAACACTGGGTGGAAGGAATTTGTGGCTCCTCTCAGATTCCAGAACTTTCTGTCACCGAAATCTGAGGAGAAAGTGTTTTTTGGCCAAAGTTTGAGGTTTGCAAAGGATTATGGTTAAAAGAACCTGGTGAGAGCCCCACAAGTCAACCCTTTTTGGACTCCCCTAGGTGTCTAGTTTTCAAAAATGGAAAGGGTTGGTAGGTTTCCCTAGGTGTCAGCTGAGCTGGAAGCCAAAATCCACAGCTAGGCACCTTGCAAAAAAACTGCTCTGCTTTTTTTGGGAAAATGTGATGTCTCCACATTGTGTTTTGGGGAATTTCCAGTTGTGGGCGCTAGGCCTACCCACACAAGTGAGGTACCATTTTTATTGGGAGGCTTGGGGGAACGGTGGGTGGAAGAAAATTTGTGGGTCCTCTCAGATTCCAGAACTTTCAGTCACCCAAATGTGAGGAAAAGGGGGTTTTGTGGCCAAATTGCTAGGTTTGCAAAGGATTCTGGGTAGCAGAACCTGGTGAGAGCCCCACAAGTCACTTCATCCTGGATTCTCCTAGTTGACTAGTTTTAAAAAATGAACAGGTTTGGTAGGTTTCCCTAGGTGTCGGCTGAGCTAGAGCCCAAAATGCACAGCTAGGCACTTTTAAAAAAACAGCAATGTTTTCTTTGGGAAAATTTGATTTGTCCACGTTGTGTTTTGGGGCATTTCCTGTTGCTGGCGCTAGGCCTACCCATATATTTGAGGTATCATTTTTATTGGGAGACATGGGGGAAAACTGGGTGGAAGGAAATTTGTGGCTCCTCTCAGATTCCAGAACTTTCTTTCACCAACATGTGAGGAAAATGTGTTTTTGGGCCAAATTTTGAGGTTTGGAAAGGATTATGGTTAACAGAACCTGGTGAGAGCCCCACAAGTCAACGCATTTTGGACTCCCCTAGGTGTCTAGTTTTCAAAAATGCAAAGGTTTGGTAGGTTTCCCTAGGTGTCGGCTGAGCTAGAGGCCAAAATTCATAGATAGACACTTTGCAAAAAACAGCTGTTTTCTTTGGGAAAATGTGACGTGTCCACGTTGTGTTTTGGGGCATATCCTATTGCAGGCGCTAGGCCTACCCACACAAGTTAGGTACCATTTTTATTGGGAGACTTGGGGGAACGTGGGGTGGAAGGACATTTGTGGCTCCTCTCAGATTGCAGAAGTTTCTGTCACCAAAATGTGAGTAAAGGGTGTTTTTGGGCCAAATGTTGAGGTTTGCAAGGGATTTCGGGTAACAGAACCTGGTGACAACCCCACAAGTCACCCCTTCTTGGATTTCCCTAGGTGTCTAGTTTTCAAAAATATGTAGGGTTGGTAGGTTTCCCTAGGTGCTGACTGAGCTAGAGGCCAAAATCAACAGCTAGGCACTTTCAAAAAGGAGCTCTGTTTTCTTTGAGAGAATGTGATGTGTCCACGTTGTGTGTTGGGGCATTTCCTGTCACGGGCGCTAGGCCTACCCACAAAAGTGAGGTACCATTCTTATTGGGAGACTTGGGGGAACGCTGGGTGAGAGGAAATTTGTGGCTCCTCTCAGATTGCAGAAGTTTCTGTCACCAAAATGTGAGGAAAAGGTGTTTTTTTGGACAAAGTTTGAGATTTGCAAAGGATTCCGGTTAACAGAACCTGGTGAGAGCCACACAAGTCACCCCTTCTTGGATTTCCCTAGGTGTCTAGTTTTAAAAAATGCAAAGGTTTGGTGGGTTTCCCTAGTTGCTGGCTGAGCTAGAGGGCAAAATACACAGCTAGGCACTTTGCTAAAAAGAGCTCTGTTTTCTTTGAGAGAATGTGATGTGTCCACGTTGTGTTTTGGGGCAGTTCCTGTCACGGGCGCTAGGCCTACCCACACAAGTGAGGTACCATTTTTATTGGGAGACTTGGGGGAGCGTGGGGTGGAAGGAAATTTGTGGCTCCTCTCAGATTGCAGAAGTTTCTGTCACCAAAATGTGAGTAAAGGGTGTTTTTGGGCCAAATGTTGAGGTTTGCAAGGGATTCCGGGTAACAGAACCTGGTGACAACCCCACACGTCACCCCTTCTTGGATTTCCCTAGGTGTCTAGTTTTAAAAAATATGTAGGGTTGGTAGGTTTCCCTAGGTGCTGACTGAGCTATAGGCCAAAATCAACAGCTAGGCACTTTCAAAAAAGAGCTCTGTTTTATTTGAGAGAATGTGATGTGTCCACGTTGTGTTTTGGAACATTTCCTGTCGCGGGCGCTAGGCCTACCCACACAAGTGAGGTACCATTTTTATTGGGAGACTTGGGGGAGCGTGGGGTGGAAGGACATTTGTGGCTCCTCTCAGATTGCAGAAGTTTCTGTCACCAAAATGTGAGGAAAAAGTGTTTTTTGCCCACATTTTGAGGTTTGCGAAAAATTCTTCTTAACAGAAACTGATGAGAGCCCCACAAGTCACCCTATTTGGGATTTCCCTAGGTGTCTAGTTTTAAAAAATGTGTAGGGTTGGTAGGTTTCCCTAAGTGCTGGCTGAGCTAGAGGCCAAAATTCACAGCTAGGCACTTTGCAAAAAACAGCTGTTTGCATTGGGAAAATGTGATGTGTCCACGTTCTGTTTTGGGGCATTTCCTATCGCAGGCGCTAGGCCTACCCACACAAGTGAGGTACCATTTTTATTGGGAGACTTGGGGGAACGTGGGGTGGAAGGAAATTTGTGGCTCCTCTCAGATTGCAGAAGTTTCTGTCACCAAAATGTGAGGAAAAGGTGTTTTTTTGGCCAAATTTTGAGATTTGCAAAGGATTCCGGTTAACAGAACCTAGTGAGAGCCCCACAAGTCACCCCTTCTTGGATTTCCCTAGGTGTCTAGTTTAAAAAAATGCAAAGGTTTGGTAGGTTTCCCTAGGTGTTGGCTGAGCTAGAGGGCAAAATACACAGATAGGCACTTTGCAAAAAACAGCTCTGTTTTCTTTGGGAAAATGTGATATGTCCACGTTGTGTTTTGGGGCAGTTCCTGTCACGGGCGCTAGGCCTACCCACACAAGTGCGGTACCATTTTTATTGGGAGACTTGGGGGAGCGTGGGGTGGAACGAAATTTGTGGCTCCTCTCAGTTTGCAGAAGTTTCTGTCACCAAAATGTGAGTGAAAGGTGTTTTGGGGCCAAATATTGAGGTTTGCAAGGGATTCCGGGTAACAGAACCTGGTGACAACCCCACAAGTCACCCTTTCATGGATTTCCCTAGGTGTCTAGTTTTCAAAAATATGTAGGGTTGGTAGGTTTCCCTAGGTGCTGACTGAGCTATAGGCCAAAATCAACAGCTAGGCACTTTCAAAAAAGAGCTCTGTTTTCTTTGAGAGAATGTGATGTGTCCACGTTGTGTTTTGGGGCATTTCCTGTCGCGGGCGCTAGGCCTACCCACACAAGTGAGGTACCATTTGTATTGGGAGACTTGGGGGAACGCTGGGTGAGAGGAAATTTGTGGCTCCTCTCAGATTGCAGAAGTTTCTGTCACCAAAATGTGAGGAAAAGGTGTTTTTTTTGGCCAAATTTTGAGATTTGCAAAGGATTCTGGTTAACAGAACCTGGTGAGAGCCCCACAAGTCACCCCTTCTTGGATTTCCCTAGGTGTCTAGTTTTAAAAAATGCACAGGTTTGGTGGGTTTCCCTAGGTGTCGGCTGAGCTAGAGGGCAAAATACACAGCTAGGCACTTTGCAAAAAACAGCTGTGTTTCCATGGGAAAATGTGATGTGTCCACGTTGTGTTTTGGGACAGTTCCTGTCACGGGCGCTAGGCCTACCCACACAAGTGAGGTACCATTTTTATTGGGAGACTTGGGGGAGCGTGGGGTGGGAGGAAATTTGTGGCTCCTCTCAGATTGCAAAAGTTTCTGTCACCAAAATGTGAGTAAAGGGTGTTTTTGGGCCAAATGTTGAGGTTTGCAAGGGATTTCGGGTAACAGAACCTGGTGACAACCCCACAAGTCACCCCTTCTTGGATTTCCCTAGGTGTCTAGTTTTCAAAAATATGTAGGGTTGGTAGGTTTCCCTAGGTGCTGACTGAGCTAGAGGCCAAAATCAACAGCTAGGCACTTTAAAAAAAGAGCTCTGTTTTCTTTGAGAGAATGTGATGTGTCCACGTTGTGTTTTGGGGCATTTCCTGTCGCGGGCGCTAGGCCTACCCAGACAAGTGAGGTACCATTTTTATTGGGAGACTTGGGGGAACGCTGGGTGAGAGGAAATTTGTGGCTCCTCTCAGATTGCAGAAGTTTCTGTCACCAAAATGTGAGGAAAAGGTGTTTTTTTTGACAAATTTTGAGATTTGCAAAGGATTCCGGTTAACAGAACCTGGTGAGAGCCCCACAAGTCACCCCTTCTTGGATTTCCCTAGGTGTCTAGTTTTAAAAAATGCAAAGGTTTGGTAGGTTTCCCTAGGTGTTGGCTGAGCTAGAGGCCAAAATCAACAGCTAGGCACTTTAAAAAAAGAGCTCTGTTTTCTTTGAGAGAATGTGATGTGTCCACGTTGTGTTTTGGGGCATTTCCTGTCGCGGGCGCTAGGCCTACCCAGACAAGTGAGGTACCATTTTTATTGGGAGACTTGGGGGAACGCTGGGTGAGAGGAAATTTGTGGCTCCTCTCAGATTGCAGAAGTTTCTGTCACCAAAATGTGAGGAAAAGGTGTTTTTTTTTACAAATTTTGAGATTTGCAAAGGATTCCGGTTAACAGAACCTGGTGAGAGCCCCACAAGTCACCCCTTCTTGGATTTCCCTAGGTGTCTAGTTTTAAAAAATGCAAAGGTTTGGTAGGTTTCCCTAGGTGTTGGCTGAGCTAGAGGGCAAAATACACAGCTAGGCACTTTGCAAAAAACAGCTCTGGTTTCTTTGGGAAAATGTGATATGTCCACGTTGTGTTTTGGGGCAGTTCCTGTCACGGGCGCTAGGCCTACCCACACAAGTGAGGTACCATTTTTATTGGGAGACTTGGGGGAGCGTGGGGTGGGAGGAAATTTGTGGCTCCTCTCAGATTGCAGAAGTTTCTGTCACCAAAATGTGAGTAAAGGGTGTTTTTGGGCCAAATGTTGAGGTTTGCAAGGGATTTCGGGTAACAGAACCTAGTGACAACCCCACAAGTCACCCCTTCTTGGATTTCCCTAGGTGTCTAGTTTTCAAAAATATGTAGGGTTGGTAGGTTTCCCAGGTGCTGACTGAGCTATAGGCCAAAATCAACAGCTAGGCACTTTCAAAAAAGAGCTCTGTTTTCTTTGAGAGAATGTGATGTGTCCACGTTGTGTTTTGGGGAATTTCCTGTCGCGGGCGCTAGGCCTACCCACACAAGTGAGGTACCATTTGTATTGGGAGACTTGGGGGAACGCTGGGTGAGAGGAAATTTGTGGCTCCTCTCAGATTGCAGAAGTTTCTGTCACCAAAATGTGAGGAAAAGGTGTTTTTTTTGGCCAAATTTTGAGATTTGCAAAGGATTCCGGTTAACAGAACCTGGTGAGAGCCCCACAAGTCACCCCTTCTTGGATTTCCCTACGTGTCTAGTTTCAAAAAATGCACAGGTTTGGTGGGTTTCCCTAGGTGTCGGCTGAGCTAGAGGGCAAAATACACAGCTAGGCACTTTGCAAAAAACAGCTCTGTTTTCTTTGGGAAAATGTGATGTGTCCACGTTGTGTTTTGGGGCAGTTCCTGTCACTGGCGCTAGGCCTACCCACACAAATGAGGTACCATTTTTATTGGGAGACTTGGGGGAGCGTGGGGTGGAAGGAAATTTGTGGCTCCTCTCAGATTGCAGAAGTTTCTGTCACCAAAATGTGAGGAAAAAGTGTTTTTTGCCCACATTTTGAGGTTTGCGAAAAATTCTTCTTAACAGAAACTGATGAGAGCCCCACAAGTCACCCCATTTCGGATTTCCCTAGGTGTCTAGTTTTAAAAAATGTGCAGGGTTGGTAGGTTTCCCTAAGTGCTGGCTGAACTAGATGCCAAAATACACAGCTAGGCAATTTGCAAAAAACAGCTGTTTTCATTGGGAAAATGTGATGTGTCCACGTTCTGTTTTGGGGCATTTCCAGTTGTGGGCGCTAGGCCTACCCACACAAGTGAGGTAACATTTTTATTGGGAGGCTTGGCGGAACGCTGGGTGGAAGGAAATTTGTAGCTCCTCTCAGATTCCAGAACTTTCTGTCTCCCAAATGTGAGGAAAAAGGGTTTTTGTGGCCAAATTGCTACGTTTGCAAAGGATTCTGGGTAGCAGAACTTGGTGAGAGCCCCACAAGTCACTCCACCCTGCATTCCCCTGGTTGTCTAGTTTTAAAAAATGCACAGGTTTGTTGGTTTCCCTAGGTGTCGGCTGGACAAGAGGCCAAAATCCACAGCTAGGCACTTTGCAAAAAACAGCAATGTTTTCTTTGGGAAAATGTGATGTGTCCACGTTGTGTTTTGGGGTATTTCCTGTCACAGGCGCTAGGCCTACCCACACAAGTGAGGTACCATTTTTATTGTGAGACTTGGGGGAACCCTGGGTGGAAGGAAATTTGTGGCTCATCTCAGATTCCAGAACTTTCTGTCACCGAAATCTGAGGAGAAAGTGTTTTTTGGCCAAAGTTTGAGGTTTGCACAGGATTATGGTTAACAGAACCTGGTGAGAGCCCCACAAGTCAACCCATTTTGGACAGCCCTAGGTGTCTAGTTTTCAAAAATGGAAAGGTTTGGTAGGTTTCCCTAGGTGTCAGCTGAGCTGGAAGCCAAAATCCACAGCTAGACACCTTGCAAAAAAACGCTCTGCTTTTTTTGGGAGAATGTGATGTGTCCACATTGTGCTTTGGGGAATTTCCAGTTGTTGGCGCTAGGCCTACCCACACAAGTGAGGTACCATTTTTATTGGGAGGCTTGGGGGAACGGTGGGTGGAAGAAAATTTGTGGCTCCTCTCAGATTCCAGAACTTTCAGTCACCCAAATGTGAGGAAAAGGGTTTTTTGTGGCCAAATTGCTAGGTTTGCAAAGGATTCTGGGTAGCAGAACCTGGTGAGAGCCCCACAAGTCACTTCATCCTGGATTCTCCTAGTTGACTAGTTTAAAAAAATGCAGAGGTTTGTAGGTTTCCCTGGGTGTCGGCTGAGCTAGAGCCCAAAATCCACAGCTAGGCACTTTGCAAAAAACAGCTCTGTTTTCTTTGGGAAAATGTGACGTGTCCACGTTGTGTTTTGGGGCATGTTCTGTTGCGGGCACTAAGCCTACCGACACAAGTGAGGTACCATATTTATTGTGAGACTTGGGGGAACGCTGGGTGGAAAGAAATATGTGGCTCCTCTCAGATTCCAGAACTTTCTGTCACCGAAATGTTAGGAAAAAGTGTTTTTTTGGCCAAAGTTTGAGGTTTGCAAAGGATTATGGTTAACAGAACCTGCTGAGAGCCCCACAAGTCAACCCATTTTGGTCTCCCCTAGGTATCTAGTTTTAAAAAATGGACAGGTTTGGTAGGTTTCCCTAGGTATCGGCTGAGCTACAGCCCAAAATACACAGCTAAGCACTTTGCAAAAAACAGCAATGCTTTCTTTGGGAAAATTTGATTTGTCCACGTAGTGTTTTGGGGCATTTCCTGTTGCGGGCGCTAGGCCTACCCACACATTTGAGGTACCATTTTTATTGGGAGACATGGGGGAACACTGGGTGGAAGGAAATTTGTGGCTCCTCTCAGATTCCAGAACTTTCTTTCACCAACATGTGAGGAAAAAGTGTTTTTGGGCCAAATTTTGAGGTTTGCAAAGGATTATGGTTAACAGAACCTGGTGAGATCCCCACAAGTCAACCCATTTTGGACACCCCTTGGTGTCTAGTTTTCAAAAATGCAAAGGTTTGGTAGGTTTCCCCAGGTGTCGGCTGAGGTATAGGGCAAAATACACAGTGAGGCACTTTGCAAAAAACAGCTCTGTTTTCTTTGGGAAAATGTGACGTGTCCACGTTGTGTTTTGGGGCATATCCTATTGCAGACGCTAGGCCTACCCACACAAGCTAGGTACCATTCTTATTGGGAGACTTGGGGGAACGTGGGGTGGAAGGACATTTGTGGCTCCTCTCAGATTGCAGAAGTTTCTGTCACCAAAATGTGAGGAAAAGGTGTTTTTTTGGCCAAATTTTGAGATTTGCAAAGGATTCCGGTTAACAGAACCTGGTGAGAGCCCCACAAGTCACCCCTTCTTGGATTTCCCTAGGTGTCTAGTTTTAAAAAATGCACAGGTTTGGTGAGTTTCCCTAGGTGTCGGCTGAGCTATAGGGCAAAATACACAGCTAGGCACTTTGCAAAAAACAGCTCTGTTTTCTTTGGAAAATGTGATGTGTCCACGTTGTGTTTTGGGACAGTTCCTGTCACGGGAGTTAGGCCTACCCAAACAAGTGAGGTACCATTTTGATTGGGAGACTTGGGGGTACGTGGGGTGGAAGGACATTTGTGGCTCCTCTCAGATTGCAGAAGTTTCTGTCACCAAAATGTGAGGAAAAGGTGTTTTTTTGGCCAAATTTTGAGATTTGCAAAGGATTCCGGTTAACAGAACCTGGTGAGAGCCCCACAAGTCACCCCTTCTTGAAATTCCCTAGGTGTCTAGTTTTAAAAAATGCACAGGTTTGGTGGGTTTCCCTAGGTGTCGGCTGAGCTATAGGGCAAAATACACAGCTAGGCACTTTGCAAAAAACAGCTCTGTTTTTTTTGGAAAATGTGATGTGTCCACGTTGTGTTTTGGGACAGTTCCTGTCACGGGAGCTAGGCCTACCCACACAAGTGAGGTACCATTTTTATTGGGAGACTTGGGGGAGCGTGGGGTGGGAGGAAATTTGTGGCTCCTCTCAGATTGCAGAAGTTTCTGTCACCAAAATGTGAGTAAAGGGTGTTTTTGGGCCAAATGTTGAGGTTTGCAAGGGATTTCGGGTAACAGAACCTAGTGACAACCCCACAAGTCACCCCTTCTTGGATTTCCCTAGGTGTCTAGTTTTCAAAAATATGTAGGGTTGGTAGGTTTCCCTAGGTGCTGACTGAGCTAGAGGCCAAAATCAACAGCTAGGCACTTTCAAAAAGGAGCTCAGTTTTCTTTGAGAGAATGTGATGTGTCCACGTTGTGTGTTGGAGCATTTCCTGTCGTGGGCGCTAGGCCTACCCACACAAGTGAGGTACCATTCTTATTGGGAGACTTGGGGGAACGCTGGGTGAGAGGAAATTTGTGGCTCCTCTCAGATTGCAGAAGTTTCTGTCACCAAAATGTGAGGAAAAGGTGTTTTTTTGGACAAAGTTTGAGATTTGCAAAGGATTCCGGTTAACAGAACCTGGTGAGAGCCCCACAAGTCACCCCTTCTTGGATTTCCCTAGGTGTCTAGTTTAAAAAAATGCAAAGGTTTGGTAGGTTTCCCTAGGTGTTGGCTGAGCTAGAGGGCAAAATACACAGCTAGGCACTTTGCAAAAAACAGCTCTGTTTTCTTTGGGAAAATGTGATATGTCCACGTTGTGTTTTGGGGCAGTTCCTGTCAAGGGCACTAGGCCTACCCACACAAGTGAGGTACCATTTTTATTGGGAGACTTGGGGGAGCATGGGGTGGAAGGAAATTTGTGGCTCCTCTCAGATTGCATAAGTTTCTGTCACCAAAATGTGACTAAACGGTGTCTTTGGGCCAAATGTTGAGGTTTGCAAGGGATTCCGGGTAACAGAACCTGGTGACAACCCCACAAGTCACCCCTTCTTGGATTTCCCTAGGTGTCTAGTTTTCAAAAATATGTAGGGTTGGTAGGTTTCCCTAATCAACAGCTAGGCAATTTGCAAAAAACAGCTGTTTTCATTGGGAAAATGTGATGTGTCCACGTAGTGTTTTGGGGCATTTCCTGTTGCGGGCGCTAGGCCTACCCACACATTTGAGGTACCATTTTTATTGGGAGACATGGGGGAACACTGGGTGGAAGGAAATTTGTGGCTCCTCTCAGATTCCAGAACTTTCTTTCACCAACATGTGAGGAAAAAGTGTTTTTGGGCCAAATTTTGAGGTTTGCAAAGGATTATGGTTAACAGAACCTGGTGAGATCCCCACAAGTCAACCCATTTTGGACACCCCTAGGTGTCTAGTTTTCAAAAATGCAAAGGTTTGGTAGGTTTCCCCAGGTGTCGGCTGAGGTATAGGGCAAAATACACAGTGAGGCACTTTGCAAAAAACAGCTCTGTTTTCTTTGGGAAAATGTGACGTGTCCACGTTGTGTTTTGGGGCATATCCTATTGCAGACGCTAGGCCTACCCACACAAGCTAGGTACCATTCTTATTGGGAGACTTGGGGGAACGTGGGGTGGAAGGACATTTGTGGCTCCTCTCAGATTGCAGAAGTTTCTGTCACCAAAATGTGAGGAAAAGGTGTTTTTTTGGCCAAATTTTGAGATTTGCAAAGGATTCCGGTTAACAGAACCTGGTGAGAGCCCCACAAGTCACCCCTTCTTGGATTTCCCTAGGTGTCTAGTTTTAAAAAAATGCACAGGTTTGGTGAGTTTCCCTAGGTGTCGGCTGAGCTATAGGGCAAAATACACAGCTAGGCACTTTGCAAAAAACAGCTCTGTTTTCTTTGGAAAATGTGATGTGTCCACGTTGTGTTTTGGGACAGTTCCTGTCACAGGAGTTAGGCCTACCCAAACAAGTGAGGTACCATTTTGATTGGGAGACTTGGGGGTACGTGGGGTGGAAGGACATTTGTGGCTCCTCTCAGATTGCAGAAGTTTCTGTCACCAAAATGTGAGGAAAAGGTGTTTTTTTGGCCAAATTTTGAGATTTGCAAAGGATTCCGGTTAACAGAACCTGGTGAGAGCCCCACAAGTCACCCCTTCTTGAAATTCTCTAGGTGTCTAGTTTTAAAAAATGCACAGGTTTGGTGGGTTTCCCTAGGTGTCGGCTGAGCTATAGGGCAAAATACACAGCTAGGCACTTTGCAAAAAACAGCTCTGTTTTCTTTGGAAAATGTGATGTGTCCACGTTGTGTTTTGGGACAGTTCCTGTCACGGGAGCTAGGCCTACCCACACAAGTGAGGTACCATTTTTATTGGGAGACTTGGGGGAGCGTGGGGTGGGAGGAAATTTGTGGCTCCTCTCAGATTGCAGAAGTTTCTGTCACCAAAATGTGAGTAAAGGGTGTTTTTGGGCCAAATGTTGAGGTTTGCAAGGGATTTCGGGTAACAGAACCTAGTGACAACCCCACAAGTCACCCCTTCTTGGATTTCCCTAGGTGTCTAGTTTTCAAAAATATGTAGGGTTGGTAGGTTTCCCTAGGTGCTGACTGAGCTAGAGGCCAAAATCAACAGCTAGGCACTTTCAAAAAGGAGCTCAGTTTTCTTTGAGAGAATGTGATGTGTCCACGTTGTGTGTTGGAGCATTTCCTGTCGTGGGCGCTAGGCCTACCCACACAAGTGAGGTACCATTCTTATTGGGAGACTTGGGGGAACGCTGGGTGAGAGGAAATTTGTGGCTCCTCTCAGATTGCAGAAGTTTCTGTCACCAAAATGTGAGGAAAAGGTGTTTTTTTGGACAAAGTTTGAGATTTGCAAAGGATTCCGGTTAACAGAACCTGGTGAGAGCCCCACAAGTCACCCCTTCTTGGATTTCCCTAGGTGTCTAGTTTAAAAAAATGCAAAGGTTTGGAAGGTTTCCCTAGGTGTTGGCTGAGCTAGAGGGCAAAATACACAGCTAGGCACTTTGCAAAAAACAGCTCTGTTTTCTTTGGGAAAATGTGATATGTCCACGTTGTGTTTTGGGGCAGTTCCTGTCAAGGGCACTAGGCCTACCCACACAAGTGAGGTACCATTTTTATTGGGAGACTTGGGGGAGCATGGGGTGGAAGGAAATTTGTGGCTCCTCTCAGATTGCATAAGTTTCTGTCACCAAAATGTGACTAAACGGTGTCTTTGGGCCAAATGTTGAGGTTTGCAAGGGATTCCGGGTAACAGAACCTGGTGACAACCCCACAAGTCACCCCTTCTTGGATTTCCCTAGGTGTCTAGTTTTCAAAAATATGTAGGGTTGGTAGGTTTCCCTAATCAACAGCTAGGCAATTTGCAAAAAACAGCTGTTTTCATTGGGAAAATGTGATGTGTCCACGTTCTGTTTTGGGGCATTTCCAGTTGTGGGCGCTAAGCCTACCCACACAAGTGAGGTAACATTTTTATTGAGAGGAAATTTGTAGCTCCTCTCAGATTCCAGAACTTTCTGTCTCCCAAATGTGAGGAAAAAGGGTTTTTGTGGCCAAATTGCTAGGTTTGCAAAGGATTCTGGGTAGCAGAACTTGGTGAGAGCCCCACAAGTCACTCCACCCTGCATTCTCCTGGTTGTCTAGTTTTCAAAAATGCACAGGTTTGTTGGTTTCCCTAGGTGTCGGCTGGACAAGAGGCCAAAATCCACAGCTAGGCACTTTGCAAAAAACAGCAATGTTTTCTTTGGGAAAATGTGATGTGTCCACGTTGTGTTTTGGGGTATTTCCTGTTGCGGGCGCTAGGCCTACCCACATATTTGAGGTACCATTTTTATTGTGAGACTTGGGGGAACCCTGGGTGGAAGGAATTTTGCTCTTCTCAGATTCCAGAACTTTCTGTCACCGAAATTTGAGGAAAAAGTGTTTATTTTACCACATTTTAAGGTTTGCACAGGATAATGGTTAACAGAACCTGGTGAGAGCCCCACAAGTCAACCCATTTTAGACTCCCCTAGGTGTCTAGTTTTCAAAAATGCACAGGATTGGTAGGTTTCCTTAGGTGTCGGCTGAGCTAGAGGCCAAAATCCACAGCTAGGCACTTTGCAAAAAACAGCTCTGTTTTCTTTGGGAACATGTCATGTGTCCCTGTTGTGATTTGGGGCATTTTGTGTCCTGGGCGCTAGGCCTACCCACACAAGTGAGGTACCATTTTTATTGGGAGACATGGGGGAACACTGGGTGGAAGGAATTTGTGGCTCCTCTCAGGTTCCATAACTTTCTGTCACCGAAATCTGAGGAGAAAGTGTTTTTTGGCCAACGTTTGAGGTTTGCAAAGGATTATGGTTAACAGAACCAGGTGAGAGCCCCACAAGTCAACCCTTTTTGGACTCCCCTA